>NC_136408.1:202816038-202821038 GCF_051521515.1 Lactuca serriola | reverse complement strand
GGATAGTATATCGGGTGCGATCATACCAGCACTAATGCACCGGATCCCATCAGAACTCCGCAGTTAAGCGTGCTTGGGCGAGAGTAGTACTAGGATGGGTGACCCCCTGGGAAGTCCTCGTGTTGCACCCCCCTTTTTCGTTGTCCGTTTGCGCTTTTTTAGATTTTACGTGCGTTTTTTTTGCTTTTTTTCCTTTCTTTCTTGCTATTTCTATGCTCGGGTGCCCTCCGGTTCATGGTTGATGCTTTTCGTATTTTTGGAACGGAGCCGATCGGTCACGTGGGTCCCACGCCCCGCGTACCAAAACAAAGGAGGTTCTGCGTCTTGTAACACATAAAAACAATAAACATGGATAGTATTTTGGGTGCGATCATACCAGCACTAATGCACCGGATCCCATCAGAACTCCGCAGTTAAGCGTGTTTGGGCGAGAGTAGTATTAGGATGGGTGACCCCCTGGGAAGTCCTGCGTTTTTTTAGATTTTACGTGCGGTTTTTTTGCTTTTTTTCCTTTCTTTCTTGCTATTTCTATGCTCGGGTGCCCTCCGGTTCATGGTTGATGCTTTTCGTATTTTTGGAACGGAGCCGATCGGTCACGTGGGTCCCACGCCCCGCGTACCAAAACAAAGGAGGTTCTGCGTTTTGTAACACATAAAAACAATAAACATGGATAGTATTTCGGGTGCGATCATACCAGCACTAATGCACCGGATCGCATTAGAACTCCGCAGTTAAGCGTGCTTGGGCGAGAGTAGTACTAGGATGGGTGACCCCCTGGGAAGTCCTCGTGTTGCACCCCCTTTTTTCGTTGTCCGTTTGCGTTTTTTTAGATTTTACGTGCGGTTTTTTTGCTTTTTTTCCTTTCTTTCTTGCTATTTCTATGCTCGGGTGCCCTCCGGTTCATGGTTGATGCTTTTCGTATTTTTGGAACGGAGCCGATCGGTCACGTGGGTCCCACGCCCCGCGTACCAAAACAAAGGAGGTTCTGCGTCTTGTAACACATAAAAACAATAAACATGGATAGTATTTCGGGTGCGATCATACCAGCACTAATGCACCGGATCCCATCAGAACTCCGCAGTTAAGCGTGCTTGGGCGAGAGTAGTACTAGGATGGGTGACCCCCTGGGAAGTCCTCGTGTTGCACCCCCCTTTTTCGTTGTCCGTTTGCGTTTTTTTAGATTTTACGTGCGGTTTTTTTGCTTTTTTTCCTTTCTTTCTTGCTATTTCTATGCTCGGGTGCCCTCCGGTTCATGGTTGATGCTTTTCGTATTTTTGGAACGGAGCCGATCGGTCACGTGGGTCCCACGCCCCGCGTACCAAAACAAAGGAGGTTCTGCGTCTTGTAACACATAAAAACAATAAACATGGATAGTATTTCGGGTGCGATCATACCAGCACTAATGCACCGGATCCCATCAGAACTCCGCAGTTAAGCGTGCTTGGGCGAGAGTAGTACTAGGATGGGTGACCCCCTGGGAAGTCCTCGTGTTGCACCCCCCCTTTTTTCGTTGTCCGTTTGCGTTTTTTTAGATTTTACGTGCGGTTTTTTTGCTTTTTTTCCTTTCTTTCTTGCTATTTCTATGCTCGGGTGCCCTCCGGTTCATGGTTGATGCTTTTCGTATTTTTGGAACGGAGCCGATCGGTCACGTGGGTCCCACGCCCCGCGTACCAAAACAAAGGAGGTTCTGCGTCTTGTAACACATAAAAACAATAAACATGGATAGTATTTCGGGTGCGATCATACCAGCACTAATGCACCGGATCCCATCAGAACTCCGCAGTTAAGCGTGCTTGGGCGAGAGTAGTACTAGGATGGGTGACCCCCTGGGAAGTCCTCGTGTTGCACCCCCCCTTTTTCGTTGTCCGTTTGCGCTTTTTTAGATTTTACGTGCGTTTTTTTTGCTTTTTTTCCTTTCTTTCTTGCTATTTCTATGCTCGGGTGCCCTCCGGTTCATGGTTGATGCTTTTCGTATTTTTGGAACGGAGCCGATCGGTCACGTGGGTCCCACGCCCCGCGTACCAAAACAAAGGAGGTTCTGCGTCTTGTAACACATAAAAACAATAAACATGGATAGTATATCGGGTGCGATCATACCAGCACTAATGCACCGGATCCCATCAGAACTCCGCAGTTAAGCGTGCTTGGGCGAGAGTAGTACTAGGATGGGTGACCCCCTGGGAAGTCCTCGTGTTGCACCCCCCTTTTTCGTTGTCCGTTTGCGCTTTTTTAGATTTTACGTGCGTTTTTTTTGCTTTTTTTCCTTTCTTTCTTGCTATTTCTATGCTCGGGTGCCCTCCGGTTCATGGTTGATGCTTTTCGTATTTTTGGAACGGAGCCGATCGGTCACGTGGGTCCCACGCCCCGCGTACCAAAACAAAGGTGGTTCTGCGTCTTGTAACACATAAAAACAATAAACATGGATAGTATTTCGGGTGCGATCATACCAGCACTAATGCACCGGATCCCATCAGAACTCCGCAGTTAAGCGTGCTTGGGCGAGAGTAGTACTAGGATGGGTGACCCCCTGGGAAGTCCTCGTGTTGCACCCCCCCTTTTTTCGTTGTCCGTTTGCGTTTTTTTAGATTTTACGTGCGGTTTTTTTGCTTTTTTTCCTTTCTTTCTTGCTATTTCTATGCTCGGGTGCCCTCCGGTTCATGGTTGATGCTTTTCGTATTTTTGGAACGGAGCCGATCGGTCACGTGGGTCCCACGCCCCGCGTACCAAAACAAAGGAGGTTCTGCGTCTTGTAACACATAAAAACAATAAACATGGATAGTATTTCGGGTGCGATCATACCAGCACTAATGCACCGGATCCCATCAGAACTCCGCAGTTAAGCGTGCTTGGGCGAGAGTAGTACTAGGATGGGTGACCCCCTGGGAAGTCCTCGTGTTGCACCCCCCCTTTTTCGTTGTCCGTTTGCGCTTTTTTAGATTTTACGTGCGTTTTTTTTGCTTTTTTTCCTTTCTTTCTTGCTATTTCTATGCTCGGGTGCCCTCCGGTTCATGGTTGATGCTTTTCGTATTTTTGGAACGGAGCCGATCGGTCACGTGGGTCCCACGCCCCGCGTACCAAAACAAAGGAGGTTCTGCGTCTTGTAACACATAAAAACAATAAACATGGATAGTATATCGGGTGCGATCATACCAGCACTAATGCACCGGATCCCATCAGAACTCCGCAGTTAAGCGTGCTTGGGCGAGAGTAGTACTAGGATGGGTGACCCCCTGGGAAGTCCTCGTGTTGCACCCCCCTTTTTCGTTGTCCGTTTGCGCTTTTTTAGATTTTACGTGCGTTTTTTTTGCTTTTTTTCCTTTCTTTCTTGCTATTTCTATGCTCGGGTGCCCTCCGGTTCATGGTTGATGCTTTTCGTATTTTTGGAACGGAGCCGATCGGTCACGTGGGTCCCACGCCCCGCGTACCAAAACAAAGGAGGTTCTGCGTCTTGTAACACATAAAAACAATAAACATGGATAGTATTTTGGGTGCGATCATACCAGCACTAATGCACCGGATCCCATCAGAACTCCGCAGTTAAGCGTGCTTGGGCGAGAGTAGTATTAGGATGGGTGACCCCCTGGGAAGTCCTGCGTTTTTTTAGATTTTACGTGCGGTTTTTTTGCTTTTTTTCCTTTCTTTCTTGCTATTTCTATGCTCGGGTGCCCTCCGGTTCATGGTTGATGCTTTTCGTATTTTTGGAACGGAGCCGATCGGTCACGTGGGTCCCACGCCCCGCGTACCAAAACAAAGGAGGTTCTGCGTTTTGTAACACATAAAAACAATAAACATGGATAGTATTTCGGGTGCGATCATACCAGCACTAATGCACCGGATCGCATTAGAACTCCGCAGTTAAGCGTGCTTGGGCGAGAGTAGTACTAGGATGGGTGACCCCCTGGGAAGTCCTCGTGTTGCACCCCCTTTTTTCGTTGTCCGTTTGCGTTTTTTTAGATTTTACGTGCGGTTTTTTTGCTTTTTTTCCTTTCTTTCTTGCTATTTCTATGCTCGGGTGCCCTCCGGTTCATGGTTGATGCTTTTCGTATTTTTGGAACGGAGCCGATCGGTCACGTGGGTCCCACGCCCCGCGTACCAAAACAAAGGAGGTTCTGCGTCTTGTAACACATAAAAACAATAAACATGGATAGTATTTCGGGTGCGATCATACCAGCACTAATGCACCGGATCCCATCAGAACTCCGCAGTTAAGCGTGCTTGGGCGAGAGTAGTACTAGGATGGGTGACCCCCTGGGAAGTCCTCGTGTTGCACCCCCCTTTTTCGTTGTCCGTTTGCGTTTTTTTAGATTTTACGTGCGGTTTTTTTGCTTTTTTTCCTTTCTTTCTTGCTATTTCTATGCTCGGGTGCCCTCCGGTTCATGGTTGATGCTTTTCGTATTTTTGGAACGGAGCCGATCGGTCACGTGGGTCCCACGCCCCGCGTACCAAAACAAAGGAGGTTCTGCGTCTTGTAACACATAAAAACAATAAACATGGATAGTATTTCGGGTGCGATCATACCAGCACTAATGCACCGGATCCCATCAGAACTCCGCAGTTAAGCGTGCTTGGGCGAGAGTAGTACTAGGATGGGTGACCCCCTGGGAAGTCCTCGTGTTGCACCCCCTCTTTTTCGTTGTCCGTTTGCGTTTTTTTAGATTTTACGTGCGGTTTTTTTGCTTTTTTTCCTTTCTTTCTTGCTATTTCTATGCTCGGGTGCCCTCCGGTTCATGGTTGATGCTTTTCGTATTTTTGGAACGGAGCCGATCGGTCACGTGGGTCCCACGCCCCGCGTACCAAAACAAAGGAGGTTCTGCGTCTTGTAACACATAAAAACAATAAACATGGATAGTATTTCGGGTGCGATCATACCAGCACTAATGCACCGGATCTCATCAGAACTCCGCAGTTAAGCATGCTTGGGCGAGAGTAGTATTAGGATGGGTGACCCCCTGGGAAGTCCTGCGTTTTTTTAGATTTTACGTGCGGTTTTTTTGCTTTTT
>NC_136408.1:202691038-202811038 GCF_051521515.1 Lactuca serriola | reverse complement strand
ATGCACCGGATCCCATCAGAACTCCGCAGTTAAGCGTGCTTGGGCGAGAGTAGTACTAGGATGGGTGACCCCCTGGGAAGTCCTCGTGTTGCACCCCCCTTTTTCGTTGTCCGTTTGCGTTTTTTTAGATTTTACGTGCGGTTTTTTTGCTTTTTTTCCTTTCTTTCTTGCTATTTCTATGCTCGGGTGCCCTCCGGTTCATGGTTGATGCTTTTCGTATTTTTGGAACGGAGCCGATCGGTCACGTGGGTCCCACGCCCCGCGTACCAAAACAAAGGAGGTTCTGCGTCTTGTAACACATAAAAACAATAAACATGGATAGTACTTCGGGTGCGATCATACCAGCACTAATGCACCGGATCCCATCAGAACTCCGCAGTTAAGCGTGCTTGGGCGAGAGTAGTACTAGGATGGGTGACCCCCTGGGAAGTCCTCGTGTTGCACCCCCCTTTTTCGTTGTCCGTTTGCGTTTTTTTAGATTTTACGTGCGGTTTTTTTGCTTTTTTTTCCTTTCTTTCTTGCTATTTCTTTGCTCGGGTGCCCTCCGGTTCATGGTTGATGCTTTTCGTATTTTTGGAACGGAGCCGATCGGTCACGTGGGTCCCACGCCCCGCGTACCAAAACAAAGGAGGTTCTGCGTCTTGTAACACATAAAAACAATAAACATGGATAGTATTTCGGGTGCGATCATACCAGCACTAATGCACCGGATCCCATCAGAACTCCGCAGTTAAGCGTGCTTGGGCGAGAGTAGTACTAGGATGGGTGACCCCCTGGGAAGTCCTCGTGTTGCACCCCCCTTTTTCGTTGTCCGTTTGCGTTTTTTTAGATTTTACGTGCGGTTTTTTTGCTTTTTTTCCTTTCTTTCTTGCTATTTCTATGCTCGGGTGCCCTCCGGTTCATGGTTGATGCTTTTCGTATTTTTGGAACGGAGCCGATCGGTCACGTGGGTCCCACGCCCCGCGTACCAAAACAAAGGAGGTTCTGCGTCTTGTAACACATAAAAACAATAAACATGGATAGTATTTCGGGTGCGATCATACCAGCACTAATGCACCGGATCCCATCAGAACTCCGCAGTTAAGCGTGCTTGGGCGAGAGTAGTATTAGGATGGGTGACCCCCTGGGAAGTCCTGCGTTTTTTTAGATTTTACGTGCGGTTTTTTTGCTTTTTTTCCTTTCTTTCTTGCTATTTCTATGCTCGGGTGCCCTCCGGTTCATGGTTGATGCTTTTCGTATTTTTGGAACGGAGCCGATCGGTCACGTGGGTCCCACGCCCCGCGTACCAAAACAAAGGAGGTTCTGCGTCTTGTAACACATAAAAACAATAAAACATGGATAGTATTTCGGGTGCGATCATACCAGCACTAATGCACCGGATCCCATCAGAACTCCGCAGTTAAGCGTGCTTGGGCGAGAGTAGTACTAGGATGGGTGACCCCCTGGGAAGTCCTCGTGTTGCACCCCCCTTTTTCGTTGTCCGTTTGCGTTTTTTTAGATTTTACGTGCGGTTTTTTTGCTTTTTTTCCTTTCTTTCTTGCTATTTCTATGCTCGGGTGCCCTCCGGTTCATGGTTGATGCTTTTCGTATTTTTGGAACGGAGCCGATCGGTCACGTGGGTCCCACGCCCCGCGTACCAAAACAAAGGAGGTTCTGCGTCTTGTAACACATAAAAACAATAAACATGGATAGTATTTCGGGTGCGATCATACCAGCACTAATGCACCGGATCCCATCAGAACTCCGCAGTTAAGCGTGCTTGGGCGAGAGTAGTACTAGGATGGGTGACCCCCTGGGAAGTCCTCGTGTTGCACCCCCCTTTTTCGTTGTCCGTTTGCGTTTTTTTAGATTTTACGTGCGGTTTTTTTGCTTTTTTTCCTTTCTTTCTTGCTATTTCTATGCTCGGGTGCCCTCCGGTTCATGGTTGATGCTTTTCGTATTTTTGGAACGGAGCCGATCGGTCACGTGGGTCCCACGCCCCGCGTACCAAAACAAAGGAGGTTCTGCGTCTTGTAACACATAAAAACAATAAACATGGATAGTATTTCGGGTGCGATCATACCAGCACTAATGCACCGGATCCCATCAGAACTCCGCAGTTAAGCGTGCTTGGGCGAGAGTAGTACTAGGATGGGTGACCCCCTGGGAAGTCCTCGTGTTGCACCCCCCTTTTTCGTTGTCCGTTTGCGTTTTTTTAGATTTTACGTGCGGTTTTTTTGCTTTTTTTCCTTTCTTTCTTGCTATTTCTATGCTCGGGTGCCCTCCGGTTCATGGTTGATGCTTTTCGTATTTTTGGAACGGAGCCGATCGGTCACGTGGGTCCCACGCCCCGCGTACCAAAACAAAGGAGGTTCTGCGTCTTGTAACACATAAAAACAATAAACATGGATAGTATTTCGGGTGCGATCATACCAGCACTAATGCACCGGATCCCATCAGAACTCCGCAGTTAAGCGTGCTTGGGCGAGAGTAGTATTAGGATGGGTGACCCCCTGGGAAGTCCTGCGTTTTTTTAGATTTTACGTGCGGTTTTTTTGCTTTTTTTCCTTTCTTTCTTGCTATTTCTATGCTCGGGTGCCCTCCGGTTCATGGTTGATGCTTTTCGTATTTTTGGAACGGAGCCGATCGGTCACGTGGGTCCCACGCCCCGCGTACCAAAACAAAGGAGGTTCTGCGTCTTGTAACACATAAAAACAATAAACATGGATAGTATTTCGGGTGCGATCATACCAGCACTAATGCACCGGATCCCATCAGAACTCCGCAGTTAAGCGTGCTTGGGCGAGAGTAGTACTAGGATGGGTGACCCCCTGGGAAGTCCTCGTGTTGCACCCCCCTTTTTCGTTGTCCGTTTGCGTTTTTTTAGATTTTACGTGTGGTTTTTTTGCTTTTTTTCCTTTCTTTCTTGCTATTTCTATGCTCGGGTGCCCTCCGGTTCATGGTTGATGCTTTTCGTATTTTTGGAACGGAGCCGATCGGTCACGTGGGTCCCACGCCCCGCGTACCAAAACAAAGGAGGTTCTGCGTCTTGTAACACATAAAAACAATAAACATGGATAGTATTTCGGGTGCGATCATACCAGCACTAATGCACCGGATCCCATCAGAACTCCGCAGTTAAGCGTGCTTGGGCGAGAGTAGTATTAGGATGGGTGACCCCCTGGGAAGTCCTGCGTTTTTTTAGATTTTACGTGCGGTTTTTTTGCTTTTTTTCCTTTCTTTCTTGCTATTTCTATGCTCGGGTGCCCTCCGGTTCATGGTTGATGCTTTTCGTATTTTTGGAACGGAGCCGATCGGTCACGTGGGTCCCACGCCCCGCGTACCAAAACAAAGGAGGTTCTGCGTCTTGTAACACATAAAAACAATAAACATGGATAGTATTTCGGGTGCGATCATACCAGCACTAATGCACCGGATCCCATCAGAACTCCGCAGTTAAGCGTGCTTGGGCGAGAGTAGTACTAGGATGGGTGACCCCCTGGGAAGTCCTCTGTTGCACCCCCCTTTTTCGTTGTCCGTTTGCGTTTTTTTAGATTTTACGTGCGGTTTTTTTGCTTTTTTTCCTTTCTTTCTTGCTATTTCTATGCTCGGGTGCCCTCCGGTTCATGGTTGATGCTTTTCGTATTTTTGGAACGGAGCCGATCGGTCACGTGGGTCCCACGCCCCGCGTACCAAAACAAAGGAGGTTCTGCGTCTTGTAACACATAAAAACAATAAACATGGATAGTATTTCGGGTGCGATCATACCAGCACTAATGCACCGGATCCCATCAGAACTCCGCAGTTAAGCGTGCTTGGGCGAGAGTAGTACTAGGATGGGTGACCCCCTGGGAAGTCCTCGTGTTGCACCCCCCCTTTTTCGTTGTCCGTTTGCGTTTTTTTAGATTTTACGTGCGGTTTTTTTGCTTTTTTTCCTTTCTTTCTTGCTATTTCTATGCTCGGGTGCCCTCCGGTTCATGGTTGATGCTTTTCGTATTTTTGGAACGAAGCCGATCGGTCACGTGGGTCCCACGCCCCGCGTACCAAAACAAAGGAGGTTCTGCGTCTTGTAACACATAAAAACAATAAACATGGATAGTATTTCGGGTGCGATCATACCAGCACTAATGCACCGGATCCCATCAGAACTCCGCAGTTAAGCGTGCTTGGGAGAGAGTAGTATTAGGATGGGTGATCCCCTGGGAAGTCCTGCGTTTTTTTAGATTTTACGTGCGGTTTTTTTGCTTTTTTTCCTTTCTTTCTTGCTATTTCTATGCTCGGGTGCCCTCCGGTTCATGGTTGATGCTTTTCGTATTTTTGGAACGGAGCCGATCGGTCACGTGGGTCCCACGCCCCGCGTACCAAAACAAAGGAGGTTCTGCGTCTTGTAACACATAAAAACAATAAACATGGATAGTATTTCGGGTGCGATCATACCAGCACGAATGCACCGGATCCCATCAGAACTCCGCAGTTAAGCGTGCTTGGGCGAGAGTAGTACTAGGATGGGTGACCCCCTGGGAAGTCCTCGTGTTGCACCCCCCTTTTTCGTTGTCCGTTTGCGTTTTTTTAGATTTTACGTGCGGTTTTTTTGCTTTTTTTCCTTTCTTTCTTGCTATTTCTATGCTCGGGTGCCCTCCGGTTCATGGTTGATGCTTTTCGTATTTTTGGAACGGAGCCGATCGGTCACGTGGGTCCCACGCCCCGCGTACCAAAACAAAGGAGGTTCTGCGTCTTGTAACACATAAAAACAATAAACATGGATAGTATTTCGGGTGCGATCATACCAGCACCAATGCACCGGATCCCATCAGAACTCCGCAGTTAAGCGTGCTTGGGCGAGAGTAGTACTAGGATGGGTGACCCCCTGGGAAGTCCTCGTGTTGCACCCCCCTTTTTCGTTGTCCGTTTGCGTTTTTTTAGATTTTACGTGCGGTTTTTTTGCTTTTTTTCCTTTCTTTCTTGCTATTTCTATGCTCGGGTGCCCTCCGGTTCATGGTTGATGCTTTTCGTATTTTTGGAACGGAGCCGATCGGTCACGTGGGTCCCACGCCCCGCGTACCAAAACAAAGGAGGTTCTGCGTCTTGTAACACATAAAAACAATAAACATGGATAGTATTTCGGGTGCGATCATACCAGCACTAATGCACCGGATCCCATCAGAACTCCGCAGTTAAGCGTGCTTGGGCGAGAGTAGTATTAGGATGGGTGACCCCCTGGGAAGTCCTGCGTTTTTTTAGATTTTACGTGCGGTTTTTTTGCTTTTTTTCCTTTCTTTCTTGCTATTTCTATGCTCGGGTGCCCTCCGGTTCATGGTTGATGCTTTTCGTATTTTTGGAACGGAGCCGATCGGTCACGTGGGTCCCACGCCCCGCGTACCAAAACAAAGGAGGTTCTGCGTCTTGTAACACATAAAAACAATAAACATGGGTAGTATTTCGGGTGCGATCATACCAGCACTAATGCACCGGATCCCATCAGAACTCCGCAGTTAAGCGTGCTTGGGCGAGAGTAGTACTAGGATGGGTGACCCCCTTGGAAGTCCTCGTGTTGCACCCTCTTTTTCGTTGTCCGTTTGCGTTTTTTTAGATTTTACGTGCGGTTTTTTTGCTTTTTTTCCTTTCTTTCTTGCTATTTCTATGCTCGGGTGCCCTCCGGTTCATGGTTGATGCTTTTCGTATTTTTGGAACGGAGCCGATCGGTCACGTGGGTCCCACGCCCCGCGTACCAAAACAAAGGAGGTTCTGCGTCTTGTAACACATAAAAACAATAAACATGGATAGTATTTCGGGTGCGATCATACCAGCACTAATGCACCGGATCCCATCAGAACTCCGCAGTTAAGCGTGCTTGGGCGAGAGTAGTATTAGGATGGGTGACCCCCTGGGAAGTCCTGCGTTTTTTTAGATTTTACGTGCGGTTTTTTTGCTTTTTTTCCTTTCTTTCTTGCTATTTCTATGCTCGGGTGCCCTCCGGTTCATGGTTGATGCTTTTCGTATTTTTGGAACGGAGCCGATCGGTCACGTGGGTCCCACGCCCCGCGTACCAAAACAAAGGAGGTTCTGCGTCTTGTAACACATAAAAACAATAAACATGGATAGTATTTCGGGTGCGATCATACCAGCACTAATGCACCGGATCCCATCAGAACTCCGCAGTTAAGCGTGCTTGGGCGAGAGTAGTACTAGGATGGGTGACCCCCTGGGAAGTCCTCGTGTTGCACCCCCTTTTTTCGTTGTCCGTTTGCGTTTTTTTAGATTTTACGTGCGGTTTTTTTGCTTTTTTTCCTTTCTTTCTTGCTATTTCTATGCTCGGGTGCCCTCCGGTTCATGGTTGATGATTTTCGTATTTTTGGAACGGAGCCGATCGGTCACGTGGGTCCCACGCCCCGCGTACCAAAACAAAGGAGGTTCTGCGTCTTGTAACACATAAAAACAATAAACATGGATAGTATTTCGGGTGCGATCATACCAGCACTAATGCACCGGATCCCATCAGAACTCCGCAGTTAAGCGTGCTTGGGCGAGAGTAGTACTAGGATGGGTGACCCCCTGGGAAGTCCTCGTGTTGCACCCCCCCTTTTTCGTTGTCCGTTTGCGTTTTTTTAGATTTTACGTGCGGTTTTTTTGCTTTTTTTCCTTTCTTTCTTGCTATTTCTATGCTCGGGTGCCCTCCGGTTCATGGTTGATGCTTTTCGTATTTTTGGAACGGAGCCGATCGGTCACGTGGGTCCCACGCCCCGCGTACCAAAACAAAGGAGGTTCTGCGTCTTGTAACACATAAAAACAATAAACATGGATAGTATTTCGGGTGCGATCATACCAGCACTAATGCACCGGATCCCATCAGAACTCCGCAGTTAAGCGTGCTTGGGCGAGAGTAGTACTAGGATGGGTGACCCCCTGGGAAGTCCTCGTGTTGCACCCCCCTTTTTCGTTGTCCGTTTGCGTTTTTTTAGATTTTACGTGCGGTTTTTTTGCTTTTTTTCCTTTCTTTCTTGCTATTTCTATGCTCGGGTGCCCTCCGGTTCATTGTTGATGCTTTTCGTATTTTTGGAACGGAGCCGATCGGTCACGTGGGTCCCACGCCCTGCGTACCAAAACAAAGGAGGTTCTGCGTCTTGTAACACATAAAAACAATAAACATGGATAGTATTTCGGGTGCGATCATACCAGCACTAATGCACCGGATCCCATCAGAACTCCGCAGTTAAGCGTGCTTGGGCGAGAGTAGTATTAGGATGGGTGACCCCCTGGGAAGTCCTGCGTTTTTTTAGATTTTACGTGCGGTTTTTTTGCTTTTTTTCCTTTCTTTCTTGCTATTTCTATGCTCGGGTGCCCTCCGGTTCATGGTTGATGCTTTTCGTATTTTTGGAACGGAGCCGATCGGTCACGTGGGTCCCACGCCCCGCGTACCAAAACAAAGGAGGTTCTGCGTCTTGTAACACATAAAAACAATAAACATGGATAGTATTTCGGGTGCGATCATACCAGCACTAATGCACCGGATCCCATCAGAACTCCGCAGTTAAGCGTGCTTGGGCGAGAGTAGTACTAGGATGGGTGACCCCCTGGGAAGTCCTCGTGTTGCACCCCCCTTTTTCGTTGTCCGTTTGCGTTTTTTTAGATTTTACGTGCGGTTTTTTTGCTTTTTTTCCTTTCTTTCTTGCTATTTCTATGC
Organism: Lactuca serriola; assembly: GCF_051521515.1. Lineage (NCBI taxonomy): Eukaryota > Viridiplantae > Streptophyta > Magnoliopsida > Asterales > Asteraceae > Lactuca > Lactuca serriola. The sequence goes on along the minus strand of NC_136408.1, from coordinate 202,803,378 downwards.
TCGGGTGCCCTCCGGTTCATGGTTGATGCTTTTCGTATTTTTGGAACGGAGCCGATCGGTCACGTGGTTCCCACGCCCCGCGTACCAAAACAAAGGAGGTTCTGCGTCTTGTAACACATAAAAACAATGAACATGGATAGTATTTCGGGTGCGATCATACCAGCACTAATGCACCGGATCCCATCAGAACTTCGCAGTTAAGCGTGCTTGGGCGAGAGTAGTACTAGGATGGGTGACCCCCTGGGAAGTCCTCGTGTTGCACCCCCCCTTTTTCGTTGTCCGTTTGCGTTTTTTTAGATTTTACGTGCGGTTTTTTTGCTTTTTTTCCTTTCTTTCTTGCTATTTCTATGCTCGGGTGCCCTCCGGTTCATGGTTGATGCTTTTCGTATTTTTGGAACGGAGCCGATCGGTCACGTGGGTCCCACGCCCCGCGTACCAAAACAAAGGAGGTTCTGCGTCTTGTAACACATAAAAACAATAAACATGGATAGTATTTCGGGTGCGATCATACCAGCACTAATGCACCGGATCCCATCAGAACTCCGCAGTTAAGCGTGCTTGGGCGAGAGTAGTACTAGGATGGGTGACCCCCTGGGAAGTCCTCGTGTTGCACCCCCCTTTTTCGTTGTCCGTTTGCGTTTTTTTAGATTTTACGTGCGGTTTTTTTGCTTTTTTTCCTTTCTTTCTTGCTATTTCTATGCTCGGGTGCCCTCCGGTTCATGGTTGATGCTTTTCGTATTTTTGGAACGGAGCCGATCGGTCACGTGGGTCCCACGCCCCGCGTACCAAAACAAAGGAGGTTCTGCGTCTTGTAACACATAAAAACAATAAACATGGATAGTATTTCGGGTGCGATCATACCAGCACTAATGCACCGGATCCCATCAGAACTCCGCAGTTAAGCGTGCTTGGGCGAGAGTAGTATTAGGATGGGTGACCCCCTGGGAAGTCCTGCGTTTTTTTAGATTTTACGTGCGGTTTTTTGCTTTTTTTCCTTTCTTTCTTGCTATTTCTATGCTCGGGTGCCCTCCGGTTCATGGTTGATGCTTTTCGTATTTTTGGAACGGAGCCGATCGGTCACGTGGGTCCCACGCCCCGCGTAGCAAAACAAAGGAGGTTCTGCGTCTTGTAACACATAAAAACAATAAACATGGATAGTATTTCGGGTGCGATCATACCAGCACTAATGCACCGGATCCCATCAGAACTCCGCAGTTAAGCGTGCTTGGGCGAGAGTAGTACTAGGATGGGTGACCCCCTGGGAAGTCCTCGTGTTGCACCCCCCTTTTTCGTTGTCCGTTTGCGTTTTTTTAGATTTTACGTGCGGTTTTTTTGCTTTTTTTCCTTTCTTTCTTGCTATTTCTATGCTCGGGTGCCCTCCGGTTCATGGTTGATGCTTTTCGTATTTTTGGAACGGAGCCGATCGGTCACGTGGGTCCCACGCCCCGCGTACCAAAACAAAGGAGGTTCTGCGTCTTGTAACACATAAAAACAATAAACATGGATAGTATTTCGGGTGCGATCATACCAGCACTAATGCACCGGATCCCATCAGAACTCCGCAGTTAAGCGTGCTTGGGCGAGAGTAGTACTAGGATGGGTGACCCCCTGGGAAGTCCTCGTGTTGCACCCCCCTTTTTCGTTGTCCGTTTGCGTTTTTTTAGATTTTACGTGCGGTTTTTTTGCTTTTTTTCCTTTCTTTCTTGCTATTTCTATGCTCGGGTGCCCTCCGGTTCATGGTTGATGCTTTTCGTATTTTTGGAACGGAGCCGATCGGTCACGTGGGTCCCACGCCCCGCGTACCAAAACAAAGGAGGTTCTGCGTCTTGTAACACATAAAAACAATAAAGATGGATAGTATTTCGGGTGCGATCATACCAGCACTAATGCACCGGATCCCATCAGAACTCCGCAGTTAAGCGTGCTTGGGCGAGAGTAGTACTAGGATGGGTGACCCCCTGGGAAGTCCTCGTGTTGCACCCCCCTTTTTCGTTGTCCGTTTGCGTTTTTTTAGATTTTACGTGCGGTTTTTTTGCTTTTTTTCCTTTCTTTCTTGCTATTTCTATGCTCGGGTGCCCTCCGGTTCATGGTTGATGCTTTTCGTATTTTTGGAACGGAGCCGATCGGTCACGTGGGTCCCACGCCCCGCGTACCAAAACAAAGGAGGTTCTGCGTCTTGTAACACATAAAAACAATAAACATGGATAGTATTTCGGGTGCGATCATACCAGCACTAATGCACCGGATCCCATCAGAACTCCGCAGTTAAGCGTGCTTGGGCGAGAGTAGTACTAGGATGGGTGACCCCCTGGGAAGTCCTCGTGTTGCACCCCCCTTTTTCGTTGTCCGTTTGCGTTTTTTTAGATTTTACGTGCGGTTTTTTTGCTTTTTTTCCTTTCTTTCTTGCTATTTCTATGCTCGGGTGCCCTCCGGTTCATGGTTGATGCTTTTCGTATTTTTGGAACGGAGCCGATCGGTCACGTGGTTCCCACGCCCCGCGTACCAAAACAAAGGAGGTTCTGCGTCTTGTAACACATAAAAACAATAAACATGGATAGTATTTCGGGTGCGATCATACCAGCACTAATGCACCGGATCCCATCAGAACTCCGCAGTTAAGCGTGCTTGGGCGAGAGTAGTACTAGGATGGGTGACCCCCTGGGAAGTCCTCGTGTTGCACCCCCCCTTTTTCGTTGTCCGTTTGCGTTTTTTTAGATTTTACGTGCGGTTTTTTTGCTTTTTTTCCTTTCTTTCTTGCTATTTCTATGCTCGGGTGCCCTCCGGTTCATGGTTGATGCTTTTCGTATTTTTGGAACGGAGCCGATCGGTCACGTGGGTCCCACGCCCCGCGTACCAAAACAAAGGAGGTTCTGCGTCTTGTAACACATAAAAACAATAAACATGGATAGTATTTCGGGTGCGATCATACCAGCACTAATGCACCGGATCCCATCAGAACTCCGCAGTTAAGCGTGCTTGGGCGAGAGTAGTACTAGGATGGGTGACCCCCTGGGAAGTCCTCGTGTTGCACCCCCCTTTTTCGTTGTCCGTTTGCGTTTTTTTAGATTTTACGTGCGGTTTTTTTGCTTTTTTTCCTTTCTTTCTTGCTATTTCTATGCTCGGGTGCCCTCCGGTTCATGGTTGATGCTTTTCGTATTTTTGGAACGGAGCCGATCGGTCACGTGGGTCCCACGCCCCGCGTACCAAAACAAAGGAGGTTCTGCGTCTTGTAACACATAAAAACAATAAACATGGATAGTATTTCGGGTGCGATCATACCAGCACTAATGCACCGGATCCCATCAGAACTCACAGTTAAGCGTGCTTGGGCGAGAGTAGTATTAGGATGGGTGACCCCCTGGGAAGTCCTGCGTTTTTTTAGATTTTACGTGCGGTTTTTTTGCTTTTTTTCCTTTCTTTCTTGCTATTTCTATGCTCGGGTGCCCTCCGGTTCATGGTTGATGCTTTTCGTATTTTTGGAACGGAGCCGATCGGTCACGTGGGTCCCACGCCCCGCGTACCAAAACAAAGGAGGTTCTGCGTCTTGTAACACATAAAAACAATAAACATGGATAGTATTTCGGGTGCGATCATACCAGCACTAATGCACCGGATCCCATCAGAACTCCGCAGTTAAGCGTGCTTGGGCGAGAGTAGTACTAGGATGGGTGACCCCCTGGGAAGTCCTCGTGTTGCACCCCCCTTTTTCGTTGTCCGTTTGCGTTTTTTTAGATTTTACGTGCGGTTTTTTTGCTTTTTTTCCTTTCTTTCTTGCTATTTCTATGCTCGGGTGCCCTCCGGTTCATGGTTGATGCTTTTCGTATTTTTGGAACGGAGCCGATCGGTCACGTGGGTCCCACGCCCCGCGTACCAAAACAAAGGAGGTTCTGCGTCTTGTAACACATAAAAACAATAAAGATGGATAGTATTTCGGGTGCGATCATACCAGCACTAATGCACCGGATCCCATCAGAACTCCGCAGTTAAGCGTGCTTGGGCGAGAGTAGTACTAGGATGGGTGACCCCCTGGGAAGTCCTCGTGTTGCACCCCCCTTTTTCGTTGTCCGTTTGCGTTTTTTTAGATTTTACGTGCGGTTTTTTTGCTTTTTTTCCTTTCTTTCTTGCTATTTCTATGCTCGGGTGCCCTCCGGTTCATGGTTGATGCTTTTCGTATTTTTGGAACGGAGCCGATCGGTCACGTGGGTCCCACGCCCCGCGTACCAAAACAAAGGAGGTTCTGCGTCTTGTAACACATAAAAACAATAAACATGGATAGTATTTCGGGTGCGATCATACCAGCACTAATGCACCGGATCCCATCAGAACTCCGCAGTTAAGCGTGCTTGGGCGAGAGTAGTACTAGGATGGGTGACCCCCTGGGAAGTCCTCGTGTTGCACCCCCCCTTTTTCGTTGTCCGTTTGCGTTTTTTTAGATTTTACGTGCGGTTTTTTTGCTTTTTTTCCTTTCTTTCTTGCTATTTCTATGCTCGGGTGACCTCCGGTTCATGGTTGATGCTTTTCGTATTTTTGGAACGGAGCCGATCGGTCACGTGGGTCCCACGCCCCGCGTACCAAAACAAAGGAGGTTCTGCGTCTTGTAACACATAAAAACAATAAACATGGATAGTATTTCGGGTGCGATCATACCAGCACTAATGCACCGGATCCCATCAGAACTCCGCAGTTAAGCGTGCTTGGGCGAGAGTAGTACTAGGATGGGTGACCCCCTGGGAAGTCCTCGTGTTGCACCCCCCTTTTTCGTTGTCCGTTTGCGTTTTTTTAGATTTTACGTGCGGTTTTTTTGCTTTTTTTCCTTTCTTTCTTGCTATTTCTATGCTCGGGTGCCCTCCGGTTCATGGTTGATGCTTTTCGTATTTTTGGAACGGAGCCGATCGGTCACGTGGGTCCCACGCCCCGCGTACCAAAACAAAGGAGGTTCTGCGTCTTGTAACACATAAAAACAATAAACATGGATAGTATTTCGGGTGCGATCATACCAGCACTAATGCACCGGATCCCATCAGAACTCCGCAGTTAAGCGTGCTTGGGCGAGAGTAGTATTAGGATGGGTGACCCCCTGGGAAGTCCTGCGTTTTTTTAGATTTTACGTGCGGTTTTTTTGCTTTTTTTCCTTTCTTTCTTGCTATTTCTATGCTCGGGTGCCCTCCGGTTCATGGTTGATGCTTTTCGTATTTTTGGAACGGAGCCGATCGGTCACGTGGGTCCCACGCCCCGCGTACCAAAACAAAGGAGGTTCTGCGTCTTGTAACACATAAAAACAATAAACATGGATAGTATTTCGGGTGCGATCATACCAGCACTAATGCACCGGATCCCATCAGAACTCCGCAGTTAAGCGTGCTTGGGCGAGAGTAGTACTAGGATGGGTGACCCCCTGGGAAGTCCTCGTGTTGCACCCCCCTTTTTCGTTGTCCGTTTGCGTTTTTTTAGATTTTACGTGCGGTTTTTTTGCTTTTTTTCCTTTCTTTCTTGCTATTTCTATGCTCGGGTGCCCTCCGGTTCATGGTTGATGCTTTTCGTATTTTTGGAACGGAGCCGATCGGTCACGTGGGTCCCACGCCCCGCGTACCAAAACAAAGGAGGTTCTGCGTCTTGTAACACATAAAAACAATAAACATGGATAGTATTTCGGGTGCGATCATACCAGCACTAATGCACCGGATCCCATCAGAACTCCGCAGTTAAGCGTGCTTGGGCGAGAGTAGTACTAGGATGGGTGACCCCCTGGGAAGTCCTCGTGTTGCACCCCCCCTTTTTCGTTGTCCGTTTGCGTTTTTTTAGATTTTACGTGCGGTTTTTTTGCTTTTTTTCCTTTCTTTCTTGCTATTTCTATGCTCGGGTGCCCTCCGGTTCATGGTTGATGCTTTTCGTATTTTTGGAACGGAGCCGATCGGTCACGTGGGTCCCACGCCCCGCGTACCAAAACAAAGGAGGTTCTGCGTCTTGTAACACATAAAAACAATAAACATGGATAGTATTTCGGGTGCGATCATACCAGCACTAATGCACCGGATCCCATCAGAACTCCGCAGTTAAGCGTGCTTGGGCGAGAGTAGTACTAGGATGGGTGACCCCCTGGGAAGTCCTCGTGTTGCACCCCCCTTTTTCGTTGTCCGTTTGCGTTTTTTTAGATTTTACGTGCGGTTTTTTTGCTTTTTTTCCTTTCTTTCTTGCTATTTCTATGCTCGGGTGCCCTCCGGTTCATGGTTGATGCTTTTCGTATTTTTGGAACGGAGCCGATCGGTCACGTGGGTCCCACGCCCCGCGTACCAAAACAAAGGAGGTTCTGCGTCTTGTAACACATAAAAACAATAAACATGGATAGTATTTCGGTTGCGATCATACCAGCACTAATGCACCGGATCCCATCAGAACTCCGCAGTTAAGCGTGCTTGGGCGAGAGTAGTATTAGGATGGGTGACCCCCTGGGAAGTCCTGCGTTTTTTTAGATTTTACGTGCGGTTTTTTTGCTTTTTTTCCTTTCTTTCTTGCTATTTCTATGCTCGGGTGCCCTCCGGTTCATGGTTGATGCTTTTCGTATTTTTGGAACGGAGCCGATCGGTCACGTGGGTCCCACGCCCCGCGTACCAAAACAAAGGAGGTTCTGCGTCTTGTAACACATAAAAACAATAAACATGGATAGTATTTCGGGTGCGATCATACCAGCACTAATGCACCGGATCCCATCAGAACTCCGCAGTTAAGCGTGCTTGGGCGAGAGTAGTACTAGGATGGGTGACCCCCTGGGAAGTCCTCGTGTTGCACCCCCCTTTTTCGTTGTCCGTTTGCGTTTTTTTAGATTTTACGTGCGGTTTTTTTGCTTTTTTTCCTTTCTTTCTTGCTATTTCTATGCTCGGGTGCCCTCCGGTTCATGGTTGATGCTTTTCGTATTTTTGGAACGGAGCCGATCGGTCACGTGGGTCCCACGCCCCGCGTACCAAAACAAAGGAGGTTCTGCGTCTTGTAACACATAAAAACAATAAACATGGATAGTATTTCGGGTGCGATCATACCAGCACTAATGCACCGGATCCCATCAGAACTCCGCAGTTAAGCGTGCTTGGGCGAGAGTAGTACTAGGATGGGTGACCCCCTGGGAAGTCCTCGTGTTGCACCCCCCCTTTTTCGTTGTCCGTTTGCGTTTTTTTAGATTTTACGTGCGGTTTTTTTGCTTTTTTTCCTTTCTTTCTTGCTATTTCTATGCTCGGGTGACCTCCGGTTCATGGTTGATGCTTTTCGTATTTTTGGAACGGAGCCGATCGGTCACGTGGGTCCCACGCCCCGCGTACCAAAACAAAGGAGGTTCTGCGTCTTGTAACACATAAAAACAATAAACATGGATAGTATTTCGGGTGCGATCATACCAGCACTAATGCACCGGATCCCATCAGAACTCCGCAGTTAAGCGTGCTTGGGCGAGAGTAGTACTAGGATGGGTGACCCCCTGGGAAGTCCTCGTGTTGCACCCCCCTTTTTCGTTGTCCGTTTGCGTTTTTTTAGATTTTACGTGCGGTTTTTTTGCTTTTTTTCCTTTCTTTCTTGCTATTTCTATGCTCGGGTGCCCTCCGGTTCATGGTTGATGCTTTTCGTATTTTTGGAACGGAGCCGATCGGTCACGTGGGTCCCACGCCCCGCGTACCAAAACAAAGGAGGTTCTGCGTCTTGTAACACATAAAAACAATAAACATGGATAGTATTTCGGGTGCGATCATACCAGCACTAATGCACCGGATCCCATCAGAACTCCGCAGTTAAGCGTGCTTGGGCGAGAGTAGTATTAGGATGGGTGACCCCCTGGGAAGTCCTGCGTTTTTTTAGATTTTACGTGCGGTTTTTTTGCTTTTTTTCCTTTCTTTCTTGCTATTTCTATGCTCGGGTGCCCTCCGGTTCATGGTTGATGCTTTTCGTATTTTTGGAACGGAGCCGATCGGTCACGTGGGTCCCACGCCCCGCGTACCAAAACAAAGGAGGTTCTGCGTCTTGTAACACATAAAAACAATAAACATGGATAGTATTTCGGGTGCGATCATACCAGCACTAATGCACCGGATCCCATCTGAACTCCGCAGTTAAGCGTGCTTGGGCGAGAGTAGTACTAGGATGGGTGACCCCCTGGGAAGTCCTCGTGTTGCACCCCCCTTTTTCGTTGTCCGTTTGCGTTTTTTTAGATTTTACGTGCGGTTTTTTTGCTTTTTTTCCTTTCTTTCTTGCTATTTCTATGCTCGGGTGCCCTCCGGTTCATGGTTGATGCTTTTCGTATTTTTGGAACGGAGCCGATCGGTCACGTGGGTCCCACGCCCCGCGTACCAAAACAAAGGAGGTTCTGCGTCTTGTAACACATAAAAACAATAAACATGGATAGTATTTCGGGTGCGATCATACCAGCACTAATGCACCGGATCCCATCAGAACTCCGCAGTTAAGCGTGCTTGGGCGAGAGTAGTACTAGGATGGGTGACCCCCTGGGAAGTCCTCGTGTTGCACCCCCCCTTTTTCGTTGTCCGTTTGCGTTTTTTTAGATTTTACGTGCGGTTTTTTTGCTTTTTTTCCTTTCTTTCTTGCTATTTCTATGCTCGGGTGCCCTCCGGTTCATGGTTGATGCTTTTCGTATTTTTGGAACGGAGCCGATCGGTCACGTGGGTCCCACGCCCCGCGTACCAAAACAAAGGAGGTTCTGCGTCTTGTAACACATAAAAACAATAAACATGGATAGTATTTCGGGTGCGATCATACCAGCACTAATGCACCGGATCCCATCAGAACTCCGCAGTTAAGCGTGCTTGGGCGAGAGTAGTACTAGGATGGGTGACCCCCTGGGAAGTCCTCGTGTTGCACCCCCCTTTTTCGTTGTCCGTTTGCGTTTTTTTAGATTTTACGTGCGGTTTTTTTGCTTTTTTTCCTTTCTTTCTTGCTATTTCTATGCTCGGGTGCCCTCCGGTTCATGGTTGATGCTTTTCGTATTTTTGGAACGGAGCCGATCGGTCACGTGGGTCCCACGCCCCGCGTACCAAAACAAAGGAGGTTCTGCGTCTTGTAACACATAAAAACAATAAACATGGATAGTATTTCGGGTGCGATCATACCAGCACTAATGCACCGGATCCCATCAGAACTCCGCAGTTAAGCGTGCTTGGGCGAGAGTAGTATTAGGATGGGTGACCCCCTGGGAAGTCCTGCGTTTTTTTAGATTTTACGTGCGGTTTTTTTGCTTTTTTTCCTTTCTTTCTTGCTATTTCTATGCTCGGGTGCCCTCCGGTTCATGGTTGATGCTTTTCGTATTTTTGGAACGGAGCCGATCGGTCACGTGGGTCCCACGCCCCGCGTACCAAAACAAAGGAGGTTCTGCGTCTTGTAACACATAAAAACAATAAACATGGATAGTATTTCGGGTGCGATCATACCAGCACTAATGCACCGGATCCCATCAGAACTCCGCAGTTAAGCGTGCTTGGGCGAGAGTAGTACTAGGATGGGTGACCCCCTGGGAAGTCCTCGTGTTGCACCCCCCTTTTTCGTTGTCCGTTTGCGTTTTTTTAGATTTTACGTGCGGTTTTTTTGCTTTTTTTCCTTTCTTTCTTGCTATTTCTATGCTCGGGTGCCCTCCGGTTCATGGTTGATGCTTTTCGTATTTTTGGAACGGAGCCGATCGGTCACGTGGGTCCCACGCCCCGCGTACCAAAACAAAGGAGGTTCTGCGTCTTGTAACACATAAAAACAATAAACATGGATAGTATTTCGGGTGCGATCATACCAGCACTAATGCACCGGATCCCATCAGAACTCCGCAGTTAAGCGTGCTTGGGCGAGAGTAGTACTAGGATGGGTGACCCCCTGGGAAGTCCTCGTGTTGCACCCCCCCTTTTTCGTTGTCCGTTTGCGTTTTTTTAGATTTTACGTGCGGTTTTTTTGCTTTTTTTCCTTTCTTTCTTGCTATTTCTATGCTCGGGTGACCTCCGGTTCATGGTTGATGCTTTTCGTATTTTTGGAACGGAGCCGATCGGTCACGTGGGTCCCACGCCCCGCGTACCAAAACAAAGGAGGTTCTGCGTCTTGTAACACATAAAAACAATAAACATGGATAGTATTTCGGGTGCGATCATACCAGCACTAATGCACCGGATCCCATCAGAACTCCGCAGTTAAGCGTGCTTGGGCGAGAGTAGTACTAGGATGGGTGACCCCCTGGGAAGTCCTCGTGTTGCACCCCCCTTTTTCGTTGTCCGTTTGCGTTTTTTTAGATTTTACGTGCGGTTTTTTTGCTTTTTTTCCTTTCTTTCTTGCTATTTCTATGCTCGGGTGCCCTCCGGTTCATGGTTGATGCTTTTCGTATTTTTGGAACGGAGCCGATCGGTCACGTGGGTCCCACGCCCCGCGTACCAAAACAAAGGAGGTTCTGCGTCTTGTAACACATAAAAACAATAAACATGGATAGTATTTCGGGTGCGATCATACCAGCACTAATGCACCGGATCCCATCAGAACTCCGCAGTTAAGCGTGCTTGGGCGAGAGTAGTATTAGGATGGGTGACCCCCTGGGAAGTCCTGCGTTTTTTTAGATTTTACGTGCGGTTTTTTTGCTTTTTTTCCTTTCTTTCTTGCTATTTCTATGCTCGGGTGCCCTCCGGTTCATGGTTGATGCTTTTCGTATTTTTGGAACGGAGCCGATCGGTCACGTGGGTCCCACGCCCCGCGTACCAAAACAAAGGAGGTTCTGCGTCTTGTAACACATAAAAACAATAAACATGGATAGTATTTCGGGTGCGATCATACCAGCACTAATGCACCGGATCCCATCTGAACTCCGCAGTTAAGCGTGCTTGGGCGAGAGTAGTACTAGGATGGGTGACCCCCTGGGAAGTCCTCGTGTTGCACCCCCCTTTTTCGTTGTCCGTTTGCGTTTTTTTAGATTTTACGTGCGGTTTTTTTGCTTTTTTTCCTTTCTTTCTTGCTATTTCTATGCTCGGGTGCCCTCCGGTTCATGGTTGATGCTTTTCGTATTTTTGGAACGGAGCCGATCGGTCACGTGGGTCCCACGCCCCGCGTACCAAAACAAAGGAGGTTCTGCGTCTTGTAACACATAAAAACAATAAACATGGATAGTATTTCGGGTGCGATCATACCAGCACTAATGCACCGGATCCCATCAGAACTCCGCAGTTAAGCGTGCTTGGGCGAGAGTAGTACTAGGATGGGTGACCCCCTGGGAAGTCCTCGTGTTGCACCCCCCCTTTTTCGTTGTCCGTTTGCGTTTTTTTAGATTTTACGTGCGGTTTTTTTGCTTTTTTTCCTTTCTTTCTTGCTATTTCTATGCTCGGGTGCCCTCCGGTTCATGGTTGATGCTTTTCGTATTTTTGGAACGGAGCCGATCGGTCACGTGGGTCCCACGCCCCGCGTACCAAAACAAAGGAGGTTCTGCGTCTTGTAACACATAAAAACAATAAACATGGATAGTATTTCGGGTGCGATCATACCAGCACTAATGCACCGGATCCCATCAGAACTCCGCAGTTAAGCGTGCTTGGGCGAGAGTAGTACTAGGATGGGTGACCCCCTGGGAAGTCCTCGTGTTGCACCCCCCTTTTTCGTTGTCCGTTTGCGTTTTTTTAGATTTTACGTGCGGTTTTTTTGCTTTTTTTCCTTTCTTTCTTGCTATTTCTATGCTCGGGTGCCCTCCGGTTCATGGTTGATGCTTTTCGTATTTTTGGAACGGAGCCGATCGGTCACGTGGGTCCCACGCCCCGCGTACCAAAACAAAGGAGGTTCTGCGTCTTGTAACACATAAAAACAATAAACATGGATAGTATTTCGGGTGCGATCATACCAGCACTAATGCACCGGATCCCATCAGAACTCCGCAGTTAAGCGTGCTTGGGCGAGAGTAGTATTAGGATGGGTGACCCCCTGGGAAGTCCTGCGTTTTTTTAGATTTTACGTGCGGTTTTTTTGCTTTTTTTCCTTTCTTTCTTGCTATTTCTATGCTCGGGTGCCCTCCGGTTCATGGTTGATGCTTTTCGTATTTTTGGAACGGAGCCGATCGGTCACGTGGGTCCCACGCCCCGCGTACCAAAACAAAGGAGGTTCTGCGTCTTGTAACACATAAAAACAATAAACATGGATAGTATTTCGGGTGCGATCATACCAGCACTAATGCACCGGATCCCATCAGAACTCCGCAGTTAAGCGTGCTTGGGCGAGAGTAGTACTAGGATGGGTGACCCCCTGGGAAGTCCTCGTGTTGCACCCCCCTTTTTCGTTGTCCGTTTGCGTTTTTTTAGATTTTACGTGCGGTTTTTTTGCTTTTTTTCCTTTCTTTCTTGCTATTTCTATGCTCGGGTGCCCTCCGGTTCATGGTTGATGCTTTTCGTATTTTTGGAACGGAGCCGATCGGTCACGTGGGTCCCACGCCCCGCGTACCAAAACAAAGGAGGTTCTGCGTCTTGTAACACATAAAAACAATAAACATGGATAGTATTTCGGGTGCGATCATACCAGCACTAATGCACCGGATCCCATCAGAACTCCGCAGTTAAGCGTGCTTGGGCGAGAGTAGTACTAGGATGGGTGACCCCCTGGGAAGTCCTCGTGTTGCACCCCCCCTTTTTCGTTGTCCGTTTGCGTTTTTTTAGATTTTACGTGCGGTTTTTTTGCTTTTTTTCCTTTCTTTCTTGCTATTTCTATGCTCGGGTGCCCTCCGGTTCATGGTTGATGCTTTTCGTATTTTTGGAACGGAGCCGATCGGTCACGTGGGTCCCACGCCCCGCGTACCAAAACAAAGGAGGTTCTGCGTCTTGTAACACATAAAAACAATAAACATGGATAGTATTTCGGGTGCGATCATACCAGCACTAATGCACCGGATCCCATCAGAACTCCGCAGTTAAGCGTGCTTGGGCGAGAGTAGTACTAGGATGGGTGACCCCCTGGGAAGTCCTCGTGTTGCACCCCCCTTTTTCGTTGTCCGTTTGCGTTTTTTTAGATTTTACGTGCGGTTTTTTTGCTTTTTTTCCTTTCTTTCTTGCTATTTCTATGCTCGGGTGCCCTCCGGTTCATGGTTGATGCTTTTCGTATTTTTGGAACGGAGCCGATCGGTCACGTGGGTCCCACGCCCCGCGTACCAAAACAAAGGAGGTTCTGCGTCTTGTAACACATAAAAACAATAAACATGGATAGTATTTCGGGTGCGATCATACCAGCACTAATGCACCGGATCCCATCAGAACTCCGCAGTTAAGCGTGCTTGGGCGAGAGTAGTATTAGGATGGGTGACCCCCTGGGAAGTCCTGCGTTTTTTTAGATTTTACGTGCGGTTTTTTTGCTTTTTTTCCTTTCTTTCTTGCTATTTCTATGCTCGGGTGCCCTCCGGTTCATGGTTGATGCTTTTCGTATTTTTGGAACGGAGCCGATCGGTCACGTGGGTCCCACGCCCCGCGTACCAAAACAAAGGAGGTTCTGCGTCTTGTAACACATAAAAACAATAAACATGGATAGTATTTCGGGTGCGATCATACCAGCACTAATGCACCGGATCCCATCAGAACTCCGCAGTTAAGCGTGCTTGGGCGAGAGTAGTACTAGGATGGGTGACCCCCTGGGAAGTCCTCGTGTTGCACCCCCCTTTTTCGTTGTCCGTTTGCGTTTTTTTAGATTTTACGTGCGGTTTTTTTGCTTTTTTTCCTTTCTTTCTTGCTATTTCTATGCTCGGGTGCCCTCCGGTTCATGGTTGATGCTTTTCGTATTTTTGGAACGGAGCCGATCGGTCACGTGGGTCCCACGCCCCGCGTACCAAAACAAAGGAGGTTCTGCGTCTTGTAACACATAAAAACAATAAACATGGATAGTATTTCGGGTGCGATCATACCAGCACTAATGCACCGGATCCCATCAGAACTCCGCAGTTAAGCGTGCTTGGGCGAGAGTAGTACTAGGATGGGTGACCCCCTGGGAAGTCCTCGTGTTGCACCCCCCCTTTTTCGTTGTCCGTTTGCGTTTTTTTAGATTTTACGTGCGGTTTTTTTGCTTTTTTTCCTTTCTTTCTTGCTATTTCTATGCTCGGGTGCCCTCCGGTTCATGGTTGATGCTTTTCGTATTTTTGGAACGGAGCCGATCGGTCACGTGGGTCCCACGCCCCGCGTACCAAAATAAAGGAGGTTCTGCGTCTTGTAACACATAAAAACAATAAACATGGATAGTATTTCGGGTGCGATCATACCAGCACTAATGCACCGGATCCCATCAGAACTCCGCAGTTAAGCGTGCTTGGGCGAGAGTAGTATTAGGATGGGTGACCCCCTGGGAAGTCCTGCGTTTTTTTAGATTTTACGTGCGGTTTTTTTGCTTTTTTTCCTTTCTTTCTTGCTATTTCTATGCTCGGGTGCCCTCCGGTTCATGGTTGATGCTTTTCGTATTTTTGGAACGGAGCCGATCGGTCACGTGGGTCCCACGCCCCGCGTACCAAAACAAAGGAGGTTCTGCGTCTTGTAACACATAAAAACAATAAACATGGATAGTATTTCGGGTGCGATCATACCAGCACTAATGCACCGGATCCCATCAGAACTCCGCAGTTAAGCGTGCTTGGGCGAGAGTAGTACTAGGATGGGTGACCCCCTGGGAAGTCCTCGTGTTGCACCCCTCTTTTTCGTTGTCCGTTTGCGTTTTTTTAGATTTTACGTGCGGTTTTTTTGCTTTTTTTCCTTTCTTTCTTGCTATTTCTATGCTCGGGTGCCCTCCGGTTCATGGTTGATGCTTTTCGTATTTTTGGAACGGAGCCGATCGGTCACGTGGGTCCCACGCCCCGCGTACCAAAACAAAGGAGGTTCTGCGTCTTGTAACACATAAAAACAATAAACATGGATAGTATTTCGGGTGCGATCATACCAGCACTAATGCACCGGATCCCATCAGAACTCCGCAGTTAAGCGTGCTTGGGCGAGAGTAGTATTAGGATGGGTGACCCCCTGGGAAGTCCTGCGTTTTTTTAGATTTTACGTGCGGTTTTTTTGCTTTTTTTCCTTTCTTTCTTGCTATTTCTATGCTCGGGTGCCCTCCGGTTCATGGTTGATGCTTTTCGTATTTTTGGAACGGAGCCGATCGGTCACGTGGGTCCCACGCCCCGCGTACCAAAACAAAGGAGGTTCTGCGTCTTGTAACACATAAAAACAATAAACATGGATAGTATTTCGGGTGCGATCATACCAGCACTAATGCACCGGATCCCATCAGAACTCCGCAGTTAAGCGTGCTTGGGCGAGAGTAGTACTAGGATGGGTGACCCCCTGGGAAGTCCTCGTGTTGCACCCCCCTTTTTCGTTGTCCGTTTGCGTTTTTTTAGATTTTACGTGCGGTTTTTTTGCTTTTTTTCCTTTCTTTCTTGCTATTTCTATGCTCGGGTGCCCTCCGGTTCATGGTTGATGCTTTTCGTATTTTTGGAACGGAGCCGATCGGTCACGTGGGTCCCACGCCCCGCGTACCAAAACAAAGGAGGTTCTGCGTCTTGTAACACATAAAAACAATAAACATGGATAGTATTTCGGGTGCGATCATACCAGCACTAATGCACCGGATCCCATCAGAACTCCGCAGTTAAGCGTGCTTGGGCGAGAGTAGTACTAGGATGGGTGACCCCCTGGGAAGTCCTCGTGTTGCACCCCCCTTTTTCGTTGTCCGTTTGCGTTTTTTTAGATTTTACGTGCGGTTTTTTTGCTTTTTTTCCTTTCTTTCTTGCTATTTCTATGCTCGGGTGCCCTCCGGTTCATGGTTGATGCTTTTCGTATTTTTGGAACGGAGCCGATCGGTCACGTGGGTCCCACGCCCCGCGTACCAAAACAAAGGAGGTTCTGCGTCTTGTAACACATAAAAACAATAAACATGGATAGTATTTCGGGTGCGATCATACCAGCACTAATGCACCGGATCCCATCAGAACTCCGCAGTTAAGCGTGCTTGGGCGAGAGTAGTACTAGGATGGGTGACCCCCTGGGAAGTCCTCGTGTTGCACCCCCCCTTTTTCGTTGTCCGTTTGCGTTTTTTTAGATTTTACGTGCGGTTTTTTTGCTTTTTTTCCTTTCTTTCTTGCTATTTCTATGCTCGGGTGCCCTCCGGTTCATGGTTGATGCTTTTCGTATTTTTGGAACGGAGCCGATCGGTCACGTGGGTCCCACGCCCCGCGTACCAAAACAAAGGAGGTTCTGCGTCTTGTAACACATAAAAACAATAAACATGGATAGTATTTCGGGTGCGATCATACCAGCACTAATGCACCGGATCCCATCAGAACTCCGCAGTTAAGCGTGCTTGGGCGAGAGTAGTATTAGGATGGGTGACCCCCTGGGAAGTCCTGCGTTTTTTTAGATTTTACGTGCGGTTTTTTTGCTTTTTTTCCTTTCTTTCTTGCTATTTCTATGCTCGGGTGCCCTCCGGTTCATGGTTGATGCTTTTCGTATTTTTGGAACGGAGCCGATCGGTCACGTGGGTCCCACGCCCCGCGTACCAAAACAAAGGAGGTTCTGCGTCTTGTAACACATAAAAACAATAAACATGGATAGTATTTCGGGTGCGATCATACCAGCACTAATGCACCGAATCCCATCAGAACTCCGCAGTTAAGCGTGCTTGGGCGAGAGTAGTACTAGGATGGGTGACCCCCTGGGAAGTCCTCGTGTTGCACCCCTCTTTTTCGTTGTCCGTTTGCGTTTTTTTAGATTTTACGTGCGGTTTTTTTGCTTTTTTTCCTTTCTTTCTTGCTATTTCTATGCTCGGGTGCCCTCCGGTTCATGGTTGATGCTTTTCGTATTTTTGGAACGGAGCCGATCGGTCACGTGGGTCCCACGCCCCGCGTACCAAAACAAAGGAGGTTCTGCGTCTTGTAACACATAAAAACAATAAACATGGATAGTATTTCGGGTGCGATCATACCAGCACTAATGCACCGGATCCCATCAGAACTCCGCAGGTAAGCGTGCTTGGGCGAGAGTAGTATTAGGATGGGTGACCCCCTGGGAAGTCCTGCGTTTTTTTAGATTTTACGTGCGGTTTTTTTGCTTTTTTTCCTTCCTTTCTTGCTATTTCTATGCTCGGGTGCCCTCCGGTTCATGGTTGATGCTTTTCGTATTTTTGGAACGGAGCCGATCGGTCACGTGGGTCCCACGCCCCGCGTACCAAAACAAAGGAGGTTCTGCGTCTTGTAACACATAAAAACAATAAACATGGATAGTATTTCGGGTGCGATCATACCAGCACTAATGCACCGGATCCCATCAGAACTCCGCAGTTAAGCGTGCTTGGGCGAGAGTAGTACTAGGATGGGTGACCCCCTGGGAAGTCCTCGTGTTGCACCCCCCTTTTTCGTTGTCCGTTTGCGTTTTTTTAGATTTTACGTGCGGTTTTTTTGCTTTTTTTCCTTTCTTTCTTGCTATTTCTATGCTCGGGTGCCCTCCGGTTCATGGTTGATGCTTTTCGTATTTTTGGAACGGAGCCGATCGGTCACGTGGGTCCCACGCCCCGCGTACCAAAACAAAGGAGGTTCTGCGTCTTGTAACACATAAAAACAATAAACATGGATAGTATTTCGGGTGCGATCATACCAGCACTAATGCACCGGATCCCATCAGAACTCCGCAGTTAAGCGTGCTTGGGCGAGAGTAGTACTAGGATGGGTGACCCCCTGGGAAGTCCTCGTGTTGCACCCCCCCTTTTTCGTTGTCCGTTTGCGTTTTTTTAGATTTTACGTGCGGTTTTTTTGCTTTTTTTCCTTTCTTTCTTGCTATTTCTATGCTCGGGTGCCCTCCGGTTCATGGTTGATGCTTTTCGTATTTTTGGAACGGAGCCGATCGGTCACGTGGGTCCCACGCCCCGCGTACCAAAACAAAGGAGGTTCTGCGTCTTGTAACACATAAAAACAATAAACATGGATAGTATTTCGGGTGCGATCATACCAGCACTAATGCACCGGATCCCATCAGAACTCCGCAGTTAAGCGTGCTTGGGCGAGAGTAGTACTAGGATGGGTGACCCCCTGGGAAGTCCTCGTGTTGCACCCCCCTTTTTCGTTGTCCGTTTGCGTTTTTTTAGATTTTACGTGCGGTTTTTTTGCTTTTTTTCCTTTCTTTCTTGCTATTTCTATGCTCGGGTGCCCTCCGGTTCATGGTTGATGCTTTTCGTATTTTTGGAACGGAGCCGATCGGTCACGTGGGTCCCACGCCCCGCGTACCAAAACAAAGGAGGTTCTGCGTCTTGTAACACATAAAAACAATAAACATGGATAGTATTTCGGGTGCGATCATACCAGCACTAATGCACCGGATCCCATCAGAACTCCGCAGTTAAGCGTGCTTGGGCGAGAGTAGTATTAGGATGGGTGACCCCCTGGGAAGTCCTGCGTTTTTTTAGATTTTACGTGCGGTTTTTTTGCTTTTTTTCCTTTCTTTCTTGCTATTTCTATGCTCGGGTGCCCTCCGGTTCATGGTTGATGCTTTTCGTATTTTTGGAACGGAGCCGATCGGTCACGTGGGTCCCACGCCCCGCGTACCAAAACAAAGGAGGTTCTGCGTCTTGTAACACATAAAAACAATAAACATGGATAGTATTTCGGGTGCGATCATACCAGCACTAATGCACCGGATCCCATCAGAACTCCGCAGTTAAGCGTGCTTGGGCGAGAGTAGTACTAGGATGGGTGACCCCCTGGGAAGTCCTCGTGTTGCACCCCCCTTTTTCGTTGTCCGTTTGCGTTTTTTTAGATTTTACGTGCGGTTTTTTTGCTTTTTTTCCTTTCTTTCTTGCTATTTCTATGCTCGGGTGCCCTCCGGTTCATGGTTGATGCTTTTCGTATTTTTGGAACGGAGCCGATCGGTCACGTGGGTCCCACGCCCCGCGTACCAAAACAAAGGAGGTTCTGCGTCTTGTAACACATAAAAACAATAAACATGGATAGTATTTCGGGTGCGATCATACCAGCACTAATGCACCGGATCCCATCAGAACTCCGCAGTTAA
Organism: Lactuca serriola; assembly: GCF_051521515.1. Classification (NCBI taxonomy): domain Eukaryota; kingdom Viridiplantae; phylum Streptophyta; class Magnoliopsida; order Asterales; family Asteraceae; genus Lactuca; species Lactuca serriola. The sequence goes on along the minus strand of NC_136408.1, from coordinate 202,784,365 downwards.
GCGTGCTTGGGCGAGAGTAGTACTAGGATGGGTGACCCCCTGGGAAGTCCTCGTGTTGCACCCCCCCTTTTTCGTTGTCCGTTTGCGTTTTTTTAGATTTTACGTGCGGTTTTTTTGCTTTTTTTCCTTTCTTTCTTGCTATTTCTATGCTCGGGTGCCCTCCGGTTCATGGTTGATGCTTTTCGTATTTTTGGAACGGAGCCGATCGGTCACGTGGGTCCCACGCCCCGCGTACCAAAATAAAGGAGGTTCTGCGTCTTGTAACACATAAAAACAATAAACATGGATAGTATTTCGGGTGCGATCATACCAGCACTAATGCACCGGATCCCATCAGAACTCCGCAGTTAAGCGTGCTTGGGCGAGAGTAGTATTAGGATGGGTGACCCCCTGGGAAGTCCTGCGTTTTTTTAGATTTTACGTGCGGTTTTTTTGCTTTTTTTCCTTTCTTTCTTGCTATTTCTATGCTCGGGTGCCCTCCGGTTCATGGTTGATGCTTTTCGTATTTTTGGAACGGAGCCGATCGGTCACGTGGGTCCCACGCCCCGCGTACCAAAACAAAGGAGGTTCTGCGTCTTGTAACACATAAAAACAATAAACATGGATAGTATTTCGGGTGCGATCATACCAGCACTAATGCACCGGATCCCATCAGAACTCCGCAGTTAAGCGTGCTTGGGCGAGAGTAGTACTAGGATGGGTGACCCCCTGGGAAGTCCTCGTGTTGCACCCCTCTTTTTCGTTGTCCGTTTGCGTTTTTTTAGATTTTACGTGCGGTTTTTTTGCTTTTTTTCCTTTCTTTCTTGCTATTTCTATGCTCGGGTGCCCTCCGGTTCATGGTTGATGCTTTTCGTATTTTTGGAACGGAGCCGATCGGTCACGTGGGTCCCACGCCCCGCGTACCAAAACAAAGGAGGTTCTGCGTCTTGTAACACATAAAAACAATAAACATGGATAGTATTTCGGGTGCGATCATACCAGCACTAATGCACCGGATCCCATCAGAACTCCGCAGTTAAGCGTGCTTGGGCGAGAGTAGTACTAGGATGGGTGACCCCCTGGGAAGTCCTCGTGTTGCACCCCCCCTTTTTCGTTGTCCGTTTGCGTTTTTTTAGATTTTACGTGCGGTTTTTTTGCTTTTTTTCCTTTCTTTCTTGCTATTTCTATGCTCGGGTGCCCTCCGGTTCATGGTTGATGCTTTTCGTATTTTTGGAACGGAGCCGATCGGTCACGTGGGTCCCACGCCCCGCGTACCAAAACAAAGGAGGTTCTGCGTCTTGTAACACATAAAAACAATAAACATGGATAGTATTTCGGGTGCGATCATACCAGCACTAATGCACCGGATCCCATCAGAACTCCGCAGTTAAGCGTGCTTGGGCGAGAGTAGTACTAGGATGGGTGACCCCCTGGGAAGTCCTCGTGTTGCACCCCCCTTTTTCGTTGTCCGTTTGCGTTTTTTTAGATTTTACGTGCGGTTTTTTTGCTTTTTTTCCTTTCTTTCTTGCTATTTCTATGCTCGGGTGCCCTCCGGTTCATGGTTGATGCTTTTCGTATTTTTGGAACGGAGCCGATCGGTCACGTGGGTCCCACGCCCCGCGTACCAAAACAAAGGAGGTTCTGCGTCTTGTAACACATAAAAACAATAAACATGGATAGTATTTCGGGTGCGATCATACCAGCACTAATGCACCGGATCCCATCAGAACTCCGCAGTTAAGCGTGCTTGGGCGAGAGTAGTATTAGGATGGGTGACCCCCTGGGAAGTCCTGCGTTTTTTTAGATTTTACGTGCGGTTTTTTTGCTATTTTTCCTTTCTTTCTTGCTATTTCTATGCTCGGGTGCCCTCCGGTTCATGGTTGATGCTTTTCGTATTTTTGGAACGGAGCCGATCGGTCACGTGGGTCCCACGCCCCGCGTACCAAAACAAAGGAGGTTCTGCGTCTTGTAACACATAAAAACAATAAACATGGATAGTATTTCGGGTGCGATCATACCAGCACTAATGCACCGGATCCCATCAGAACTCCGCAGTTAAGCGTGCTTGGGCGAGAGTAGTACTAGGATGGGTGACCCCCTGGGAAGTCCTCGTGTTGCACCCCCCTTTTTCGTTGTCCGTTTGCGTTTTTTTAGATTTTACGTGCGGTTTTTTTGCTTTTTTTCCTTTCTTTCTTGCTATTTCTATGCTCGGGTGCCCTCCGGTTCATGGTTGATGCTTTTCGTATTTTTGGAACGGAGCCGATCGGTCACGTGGGTCCCACGCCCCGCGTACCAAAACAAAGGAGGTTCTGCGTCTTGTAACACATAAAAACAATAAACATGGATAGTATTTCGGGTGCGATCATACCAGCACTAATGCACCGGATCCCATCAGAACTCCGCAGTTAAGCGTGCTTGGGCGAGAGTAGTACTAGGATGGGTGACCCCCTGGGAAGTCCTCGTGTTGCACCCCCCCCTTTTTCGTTGTCCGTTTGCGTTTTTTTAGATTTTACGTGCGGTTTTTTTGCTTTTTTTCCTTTCTTTCTTGCTATTTCTATGCTCGGGTGCCCTCCGGTTCATGGTTGATGCTTTTCGTATTTTTGGAACGGAGCCGATCGGTCACGTGGGTCCCACGCCCCGCGTACCAAAATAAAGGAGGTTCTGCGTCTTGTAACACATAAAAACAATAAACATGGATAGTATTTCGGGTGCGATCATACCAGCACTAATGCACCGGATCCCATCAGAACTCCGCAGTTAAGCGTGCTTGGGCGAGAGTAGTATTAGGATGGGTGACCCCCTGGGAAGTCCTGCGTTTTTTTAGATTTTACGTGCGGTTTTTTTGCTTTTTTTCCTTTCTTTCTTGCTATTTCTATGCTCGGGTGCCCTCCGGTTCATGGTTGATGCTTTTCGTATTTTTGGAACGGAGCCGATCGGTCACGTGGGTCCCACGCCCCGCGTACCAAAACAAAGGAGGTTCTGCGTCTTGTAACACATAAAAACAATAAACATGGATAGTATTTCGGGTGCGATCATACCAGCACTAATGCACCGGATCCCATCAGAACTCCGCAGTTAAGCGTGCTTGGGCGAGAGTAGTACTAGGATGGGTGACCCCCTGGGAAGTCCTCGTGTTGCACCCCTCTTTTTCGTTGTCCGTTTGCCTTTTTTTAGATTTTACGTGCGGTTTTTTTGCTTTTTTTCCTTTCTTTCTTGCTATTTCTATGCTCGGGTGCCCTCCGGTTCATGGTTGATGCTTTTCGTATTTTTGGAACGGAGCCGATCGGTCACGTGGGTCCCACGCCCCGCGTACCAAAACAAAGGAGGTTCTGCGTCTTGTAACACATAAAAACAATAAACATGGATAGTATTTCGGGTGCGATCATACCAGCACTAATGCACCGGATCCCATCAGAACTCCGCAGTTAAGCGTGCTTGGGCGAGAGTAGTATTAGGATGGGTGACCCCCTGGGAAGTCCTCCGTTTTTTTAGATTTTACGTGCGGTTTTTTTGCTTTTTTTCCTTTCTTTCTTGCTATTTCTATGCTCGGGTGCCCTCCGGTTCATGGTTGATGCTTTTCGTATTTTTGGAACGGAGCCGATCGGTCACGTGGGTCCCACGCCCCGCGTACCAAAACAAAGGAGGTTCTGCATCTTGTAACACATAAAAACAATAAACATGGATAGTATTTCGGGTGCGATCATACCAGCACTAATGCACCGAATCCCATCAGAACTCCGCAGTTAAGCGTGCTTGGGCGAGAGTAGTACTAGGATGGGTGACCCCCTGGGAAGTCCTCGTGTTGCACCCCTCTTTTTCGTTGTCCGTTTGCGTTTTTTTAGATTTTACGTGCGGTTTTTTTGCTTTTTTTCCTTTCTTTCTTGCTATTTCTATGCTCGGGTGCCCTCCGGTTCATGGTTGATGCTTTTCGTATTTTTGGAACGGAGCCGATCGGTCACGTGGGTCCCACGCCCCGCGTACCAAAACAAAGGAGGTTCTGCGTCTTGTAACACATAAAAACAATAAACATGGATAGTATTTCGGGTGCGATCATACCAGCACTAATGCACCGGATCCCATCAGAACTCCGCAGTTAAGCGTGCTTGGGCGAGAGTAGTATTAGGATGGGTGACCCCCTGGGAAGTCCTGCGTTTTTTTAGATTTTACGTGCGGTTTTTTTGCTTTTTTTCCTTCCTTTCTTGCTATTTCTATGCTCGGGTGCCCTCCGGTTCATGGTTGATGCTTTTCGTATTTTTGGAACGGAGCCGATCGGTCACGTGGGTCCCACGCCCCGCGTACCAAAACAAAGGAGGTTCTGCGTCTTGTAACACATAAAAACAATAAACATGGATAGTATTTCGGGTGCGATCATACCAGCACTAATGCACCGGATCCCATCAGAACTCCGCAGTTAAGCGTGCTTGGGCGAGAGTAGTACTAGGATGGGTGACCCCCTGGGAAGTCCTCGTGTTGCACCCCCCTTTTTCGTTGTCCGTTTGCGTTTTTTTAGATTTTACGTGCGGTTTTTTTGCTTTTTTTCCTTTCTTTCTTGCTATTTCTATGCTCGGGTGCCCTCCGGTTCATGGTTGATGCTTTTCGTATTTTTGGAACGGAGCCGATCGGTCACGTGGGTCCCACGCCCCGCGTACCAAAACAAAGGAGGTTCTGCGTCTTGTAACACATAAAAACAATAAACATGGATAGTATTTCGGGTGCGATCATACCAGCACTAATGCACCGGATCCCATCAGAACTCCGCAGTTAAGCGTGCTTGGGCGAGAGTAGTACTAGGATGGGTGACCCCCTGGGAAGTCCTCGTGTTGCACCCCCCCTTTTTCGTTGTCCGTTTGCGTTTTTTTAGATTTTACGTGCGGTTTTTTTGCTTTTTTTCCTTTCTTTCTTGCTATTTCTATGCTCGGGTGCCCTCCGGTTCATGGTTGATGCTTTTCGTATTTTTGGAACGGAGCCGATCGGTCACGTGGGTCCCACGCCCCGCGTACCAAAACAAAGGAGGTTCTGCGTCTTGTAACACATAAAAACAATAAACATGGATAGTATTTCGGGTGCGATCATACCAGCACTAATGCACCGGATCCCATCAGAACTCCGCAGTTAAGCGTGCTTGGGCGAGAGTAGTACTAGGATGGGTGACCCCCTGGGAAGTCCTCGTGTTGCACCCCCCTTTTTCGTTGTCCGTTTGCGTTTTTTTAGATTTTACGTGCGGTTTTTTTGCTTTTTTTCCTTTCTTTCTTGCTATTTCTATGCTCGGGTGCCCTCCGGTTCATGGTTGATGCTTTTCGTATTTTTGGAACGGAGCCGATCGGTCACGTGGGTCCCACGCCCCGCGTACCAAAACAAAGGAGGTTCTGCGTCTTGTAACACATAAAAACAATAAACATGGATAGTATTTCGGGTGCGATCATACCAGCACTAATGCACCGGATCCCATCAGAACTCCGCAGTTAAGCGTGCTTGGGCGAGAGTAGTATTAGGATGGGTGACCCCCTGGGAAGTCCTGCGTTTTTTTAGATTTTACGTGCGGTTTTTTTGCTTTTTTTCCTTTCTTTCTTGCTATTTCTATGCTCGGGTGCCCTCCGGTTCATGGTTGATGCTTTTCGTATTTTTGGAACGGAGCCGATCGGTCACGTGGGTCCCACGCCCCGCGTACCAAAACAAAGGAGGTTCTGCGTCTTGTAACACATAAAAACAATAAACATGGATAGTATTTCGGGTGCGATCATACCAGCACTAATGCACCGGATCCCATCAGAACTCCGCAGTTAAGCGTGCTTGGGCGAGAGTAGTACTAGGATGGGTGACCCCCTGGGAAGTCCTCGTGTTGCACCCCCCTTTTTCGTTGTCCGTTTGCGTTTTTTTAGATTTTACGTGCGGTTTTTTTGCTTTTTTTCCTTTCTTTCTTGCTATTTCTATGCTCGGGTGCCCTCCGGTTCATGGTTGATGCTTTTCGTATTTTTGGAACGGAGCCGATCGGTCACGTGGGTCCCACGCCCCGCGTACCAAAACAAAGGAGGTTCTGCGTCTTGTAACACATAAAAACAATAAACATGGATAGTATTTCGGGTGCGATCATACCAGCACTAATGCACCGGATCCCATCAGAACTCCGCAGTTAAGCGTGCTTGGGCGAGAGTAGTACTAGGATGGGTGACCCCCTGGGAAGTCCTCGTGTTGCACCCCCCCTTTTTCGTTGTCCGTTTGCGTTTTTTTAGATTTTACGTGCGGTTTTTTTGCTTTTTTTCCTTTCTTTCTTGTTATTTCTATGCTCGGGTGCCCTCCGGTTCATGGTTGATGCTTTTCGTATTTTTGGAACGGAGCCGATCGGTCACGTGGGTCCCACGCCCCGCGTACCAAAATAAAGGAGGTTCTGCGTCTTGTAACACATAAAAACAATAAACATGGATAGTATTTCGGGTGCGATCATACCAGCACTAATGCACCGGATCCCATCAGAACTCCGCAGTTAAGCGTGCTTGGGCGAGAGTAGTATTAGGATGGGTGACCCCCTGGGAAGTCCTGCGTTTTTTTAGATTTTACGTGCGGTTTTTTTGCTTTTTTTCCTTTCTTTCTTGCTATTTCTATGCTCGGGTGCCCTCCGGTTCATGGTTGATGCTTTTCGTATTTTTGGAACGGAGCCGATCGGTCACGTGGGTCCCACGCCCCGCGTACCAAAACAAAGGAGGTTCTGCGTCTTGTAACACATAAAAACAATAAACATGGATAGTATTTCGGGTGCGATCATACCAGCACTAATGCACCGGATCCCATCAGAACTCCGCAGTTAAGCGTGCTTGGGCGAGAGTAGTACTAGGATGGGTGACCCCCTGGGAAGTCCTCGTGTTGCACCCCTCTTTTTCGTTGTCCGTTTGCGTTTTTTTAGATTTTACGTGCGGTTTTTTTGCTTTTTTTCCTTTCTTTCTTGCTATTTCTATGCTCGGGTGCCCTCCGGTTCATGGTTGATGCTTTTCGTATTTTTGGAACGGAGCCGATCGGTCACGTGGGTCCCACGCCCCGCGTACCAAAACAAAGGAGGTTCTGCGTCTTGTAACACATAAAAACAATAAACATGGATAGTATTTCGGGTGCGATCATACCAGCACTAATGCACCGGATCCCATCAGAACTCCGCAGTTAAGCGTGCTTGGGCGAGAGTAGTATTAGGATGGGTGACCCCCTGGGAAGTCCTGCGTTTTTTTAGATTTTACGTGCGGTTTTTTTGCTTTTTTTCCTTTCTTTCTTGCTATTTCTATGCTCGGGTGCCCTCCGGTTCATGGTTGATGCTTTTCGTATTTTTGGAACGGAGCCGATCGGTCACGTGGGTCCCACGCCCCGCGTACCAAAACAAAGGAGGTTCTGCGTCTTGTAACACATAAAAACAATAAACATGGATAGTATTTCGGGTGCGATCATACCAGCACTAATGCACCGGATCCCATCAGAACTCCGCAGTTAAGCGTGCTTGGGCGAGAGTAGTACTAGGATGGGTGACCCCCTGGGAAGTCCTCGTGTTGCACCCCCCTTTTTCGTTGTCCGTTTGCGTTTTTTTAGATTTTACGTGCGGTTTTTTTGCTTTTTTTCCTTTCTTTCTTGCTATTTCTATGCTCGGGTGCCCTCCGGTTCATGGTTGATGCTTTTCGTATTTTTGGAACGGAGCCGATCGGTCACGTGGGTCCCACGCCCCGCGTACCAAAACAAAGGAGGTTCTGCGTCTTGTAACACATAAAAACAATAAACATGGATAGTATTTCGGGTGCGATCATACCAGCACTAATGCACCGGATCCCATCAGAACTCCGCAGTTAAGCGTGCTTGGGCGAGAGTAGTACTAGGATGGGTGACCCCCTGGGAAGTCCTCGTGTTGCACCCCCCCTTTTTCGTTGTCCGTTTGCGTTTTTTTAGATTTTACGTGCGGTTTTTTTGCTTTTTTTCCTTTCTTTCTTGCTATTTCTATGCTCGGGTGCCCTCCGGTTCATGGTTGATGCTTTTCGTATTTTTGGAACGGAGCCGATCGGTCACGTGGGTCCCACGCCCCGCGTACCAAAACAAAGGAGGTTCTGCGTCTTGTAACACATAAAAACAATAAACATGGATAGTATTTCGGGTGCGATCATACCAGCACTAATGCACCGGATCCCATCAGAACTCCGCAGTTAAGCGTGCTTGGGCGAGAGTAGTACTAGGATGGGTGACCCCCTGGGAAGTCCTCGTGTTGCACCCCCCTTTTTCGTTGTCCGTTTGCGTTTTTTTAGATTTTACGTGCGGTTTTTTTGCTTTTTTTCCTTTCTTTCTTGCTATTTCTATGCTCGGGTGCCCTCCGGTTCATGGTTGATGCTTTTCGTATTTTTGGAACGGAGCCGATCGGTCACGTGGGTCCCACGCCCCGCGTACCAAAACAAAGGAGGTTCTGCGTCTTGTAACACATAAAAACAATAAACATGGATAGTATTTCGGGTGCGATCATACCAGCACTAATGCACCGGATCCCATCAGAACTCCGCAGTTAAGCGTGCTTGGGCGAGAGTAGTATTAGGATGGGTGACCCCCTGGGAAGTCCTGCGTTTTTTTAGATTTTACGTGCGGTTTTTTTGCTTTTTTTCCTTTCTTTCTTGCTATTTCTATGCTCGGGTGCCCTCCGGTTCATGGTTGATGCTTTTCGTATTTTTGGAACGGAGCCGATCGGTCACGTGGGTCCCACGCCCCGCGTACCAAAACAAAGGAGGTTCTGCGTCTTGTAACACATAAAAACAATAAACATGGATAGTATTTCGGGTGCGATCATACCAGCACTAATGCACCGGATCCCATCAGAACTCCGCAGTTAAGCGTGCTTGGGCGAGAGTAGTACTAGGATGGGTGACCCCCTGGGAAGTCCTCGTGTTGCACCCCCCTTTTTCGTTGTCCGTTTGCGTTTTTTTAGATTTTACGTGCGGTTTTTTTGCTTTTTTTCCTTTCTTTCTTGCTATTTCTATGCTCGGGTGCCCTCCGGTTCATGGTTGATGCTTTTCGTATTTTTGGAACGGAGCCGATCGGTCACGTGGGTCCCACGCCCCGCGTACCAAAACAAAGGAGGTTCTGCGTCTTGTAACACATAAAAACAATAAACATGGATAGTATTTCGGGTGCGATCATACCAGCACTAATGCACCGGATCCCATCAGAACTCCGCAGTTAAGCGTGCTTGGGCGAGAGTAGTACTAGGATGGGTGACCCCCTGGGAAGTCCTCGTGTTGCACCCCCCCTTTTTCGTTGTCCGTTTGCGTTTTTTTAGATTTTACGTGCGGTTTTTTTGCTTTTTTTCCTTTCTTTCTTGTTATTTCTATGCTCGGGTGCCCTCCGGTTCATGGTTGATGCTTTTCGTATTTTTGGAACGGAGCCGATCGGTCACGTGGGTCCCACGCCCCGCGTACCAAAATAAAGGAGGTTCTGCGTCTTGTAACACATAAAAACAATAAACATGGATAGTATTTCGGGTGCGATCATACCAGCACTAATGCACCGGATCCCATCAGAACTCCGCAGTTAAGCGTGCTTGGGCGAGAGTAGTATTAGGATGGGTGACCCCCTGGGAAGTCCTGCGTTTTTTTAGATTTTACGTGCGGTTTTTTTGCTTTTTTTCCTTTCTTTCTTGCTATTTCTATGCTCGGGTGCCCTCCGGTTCATGGTTGATGCTTTTCGTATTTTTGGAACGGAGCCGATCGGTCACGTGGGTCCCACGCCCCGCGTACCAAAACAAAGGAGGTTCTGCGTCTTGTAACACATAAAAACAATAAACATGGATAGTATTTCGGGTGCGATCATACCAGCACTAATGCACCGGATCCCATCAGAACTCCGCAGTTAAGCGTGCTTGGGCGAGAGTAGTACTAGGATGGGTGACCCCCTGGGAAGTCCTCGTGTTGCACCCCTCTTTTTCGTTGTCCGTTTGCGTTTTTTTAGATTTTACGTGCGGTTTTTTTGCTTTTTTTCCTTTCTTTCTTGCTATTTCTATGCTCGGGTGCCCTCCGGTTCATGGTTGATGCTTTTCGTATTTTTGGAACGGAGCCGATCGGTCACGTGGGTCCCACGCCCCGCGTACCAAAACAAAGGAGGTTCTGCGTCTTGTAACACATAAAAACAATAAACATGGATAGTATTTCGGGTGCGATCATACCAGCACTAATGCACCGGATCCCATCAGAACTCCGCAGTTAAGCGTGCTTGGGCGAGAGTAGTATTAGGATGGGTGACCCCCTGGGAAGTCCTGCGTTTTTTTAGATTTTACGTGCGGTTTTTTTGCTTTTTTTCCTTTCTTTCTTGCTATTTCTATGCTCGGGTGCCCTCCGGTTCATGGTTGATGCTTTTCGTATTTTTGGAACGGAGCCGATCGGTCACGTGGGTCCCACGCCCCGCGTACCAAAACAAAGGAGGTTCTGCGTCTTGTAACACATAAAAACAATAAACATGGATAGTATTTTGGGTGCGATCATACCAGCACTAATGCCCCGGATCCCATCAGAACTCCGCAGTTAAGCGTGCTTGGGCGAGAGTAGTACTAGGATGGGTGACCCCCTGGGAAGTCCTCGTGTTGCACCCCCCTTTTTCGTTGTCCGTTTGCGTTTTTTTAGATTTTACGTGCGGTTTTTTTGCTTTTTTTCCTTTCTTTCTTGCTATTTCTATGCTCGGGTGCCCTCCGGTTCATGGTTGATGCTTTTCGTATTTTTGGAACGGAGCCGATCGGTCACGTGGGTCCCACGCCCCGCGTACCAAAACAAAGGAGGTTCTGCGTCTTGTAACACATAAAAACAATAAACATGGATAGTATTTCGGGTGCGATCATACCAGCACTAATGCACCGGATCCCATCAGAACTCCGCAGTTAAGCGTGCTTGGGCGAGAGTAGTATTAGGATGGGTGACCCCCTGGGAAGTCCTGCGTTTTTTTAGATTTTACGTGCGGTTTTTTTGCTTTTTTTCCTTTCTTTCTTGCTATTTCTATGCTCGGGTGCCCTCCGGTTCATGGTTGATGCTTTTCGTATTTTTGGAACGGAGCCGATCGGTCACGTGGGTCCCACGCCCCGCGTACCAAAACAAAGGAGGTTCTGCGTCTTGTAACACATAAAAACAATAAACATGGATAGTATTTCGGGTGCGATCATACCAGCACTAATGCACCGGATCCCATCAGAACTCCGCAGTTAAGCGTGCTTGGGCGAGAGTAGTACTAGGATGGGTGACCCCCTGGGAAGTCCTCGTGTTGCACCCCTCTTTTTCGTTGTCCGTTTGCGTTTTTTTAGATTTTACGTGCGGTTTTTTTGCTTTTTTTCCTTTCTTTCTTGCTATTTCTATGCTCGGGTGCCCTCCGGTTCATGGTTGATGCTTTTCGTATTTTTGGAACGGAGCCGATCGGTCACGTGGGTCCCACGCCCCGCGTACCAAAACAAAGGAGGTTCTGCGTCTTGTAACACATAAAAACAATAAACATGGATAGTATTTCGGGTGCGATCATACCAGCACTAATGCACCGGATCCCATCAGAACTCCGCAGTTAAGCGTGCTTGGGCGAGAGTAGTACTAGGATGGGTGACCCCCTGGGAAGTCCTCGTGTTGCACCCCCCTTTTTCGTTGTCCGTTTGCGTTTTTTTAGATTTTACGTGCGGTTTTTTTGCTTTTTTTCCTTTCTTTCTTGCTATTTCTATGCTCGGGTGCCCTCCGGTTCATGGTTGATGCTTTTCGTATTTTTGGAACGGAGCCGATCGGTCACGTGGGTCCCACGCCCCGCGTACCAAAACAAAGGAGGTTCTGCGTCTTGTAACACATAAAAACAATAAACATGGATAGTATTTCGGGTGCGATCATACCAGCACTAATGCACCGGATCCCATCAGAACTCCGCAGTTAAGCGTGCTTGGGCGAGAGTAGTACTAGGATGGGTGACCCCCTGGGAAGTCCTCGTGTTGCACCCCCCTTTTTCGTTGTCCGTTTGCGTTTTTTTAGATTTTACGTGCGGTTTTTTTGCTTTTTTTCCTTTCTTTCTTGCTATTTCTATGCTCGGGTGCCCTCCGGTTCATGGTTGATGCTTTTCGTATTTTTGGAACGGAGCCGATCGGTCACGTGGGTCCCACGCCCCGCGTACCAAAACAAAGGAGGTTCTGCGTCTTGTAACACATAAAAACAATAAACATGGATAGTATTTCGGGTGCGATCATACCAGCACTAATGCACCGGATCCCATCAGAACTCCGCAGTTAAGCGTGCTTGGGCGAGAGTAGTATTAGGATGGGTGACCCCCTGGGAAGTCCTGCGTTTTTTTAGATTTTACGTGCGGTTTTTTTGCTTTTTTTCCTTTCTTTCTTGCTATTTCTATGCTCGGGTGCCCTCCGGTTCATGGTTGATGCTTTTCGTATTTTTGGAACGGAGCCGATCGGTCACGTGGGTCCCACGCCCCGCGTACCAAAACAAAGGAGGTTCTGCGTCTTGTAACACATAAAAACAATAAACATGGATAGTATTTCGGGTGCGATCATACCAGCACTAATGCACCGGATCCCATCAGAACTCCGCAGTTAAGCGTGCTTGGGCGAGAGTAGTACTAGGATGGGTGACCCCCTGGGAAGTCCTCGTGTTGCACCCCCCTTTTTCGTTGTCCGTTTGCGTTTTTTTAGATTTTACGTGCGGTTTTTTTGCTTTTTTTCCTTTCTTTCTTGCTATTTCTATGCTCGGGTGCCCTCCGGTTCATGGTTGATGCTTTTCGTATTTTTGGAACGGAGCCGATCGGTCACGTGGGTCCCACGCCCCGCGTACCAAAACAAAGGAGGTTCTGCGTCTTGTAACACATAAAAACAATAAACATGGATAGTATTTCGGGTGCGATCATACCAGCACTAATGCACCGGATCCCATCAGAACTCCGCAGTTAAGCGTGCTTGGGCGAGAGTAGTACTAGGATGGGTGACCCCCTGGGAAGTCCTCGTGTTGCACCCCCCCTTTTTCGTTGTCCGTTTGCGTTTTTTTAGATTTTACGTGCGGTTTTTTTGCTTTTTTTCCTTTCTTTCTTGCTATTTCTATGCTCGGGTGCCCTCCGGTTCATGGTTGATGCTTTTCGTATTTTTGGAACGGAGCCGATCGGTCACGTGGGTCCCACGCCCCGCGTACCAAAACAAAGGAGGTTCTGCGTCTTGTAACACATAAAAACAATAAACATGGATAGTATTTCGGGTGCGATCATACCAGCACTAATGCACCGGATCCCATCAGAACTCCGCAGTTAAGCGTGCTTGGGCGAGAGTAGTACTAGGATGGGTGACCCCCTGGGAAGTCCTCGTGTTGCACCCCCCCTTTTTCGTTGTCCGTTTGCGTTTTTTTAGATTTTACGTGCGGTTTTTTTGCTTTTTTTCCTTTCTTTCTTGCTATTTCTATGCTCGGGTGCCCTCCGGTTCATGGTTGATGCTTTTCGTATTTTTGGAACGGAGCCGATCGGTCACGTGGGTCCCACGCCCCGCGTACCAAAACAAAGGAGGTTCTGCGTCTTGTAACACATAAAAACAATAAACATGGATAGTATTTCGGGTGCGATCATACCAGCACTAATGCACCGGATCCCATCAGAACTCCGCAGTTAAGCGTGCTTGGGCGAGAGTAGTATTAGGATGGGTGACCCCCTGGGAAGTCCTGCGTTTTTTTAGATTTTACGTGCGGTTTTTTTGCTTTTTTTCCTTTCTTTCTTGCTATTTCTATGCTCGGGTGCCCTCCGGTTCATGGTTGATGCTTTTCGTATTTTTGGAACGGAGCCGATCGGTCACGTGGGTCCCACGCCCCGCGTACCAAAACAAAGGAGGTTCTGCGTCTTGTAACACATAAAAACAATAAACATGGATAGTATTTCGGGTGCGATCATACCAGCACTAATGCACCGGATCCCATCAGAACTCCGCAGTTAAGCGTGCTTGGGCGAGAGTAGTACTAGGATGGGTGACCCCCTGGGAAGTCCTCGTGTTGCACCCCCCTTTTTCGTTGTCCGTTTGCGTTTTTTTAGATTTTACGTGCGGTTTTTTTGCTTTTTTTCCTTTCTTTCTTGCTATTTCTATGCTCGGGTGCCCTCCGGTTCATGGTTGATGCTTTTCGTATTTTTGGAACGGAGCCGATCGGTCACGTGGGTCCCACGCCCCGCGTACCAAAACAAAGGAGGTTCTGCGTCTTGTAACACATAAAAACAATAAACATGGATAGTATTTCGGGTGCGATCATACCAGCACTAATGCACCGGATCCCATCAGAACTCCGCAGTTAAGCGTGCTTGGGCGAGAGTAGTACTAGGATGGGTGACCCCCTGGGAAGTCCTCGTGTTGCACCCCCCCTTTTTCGTTGTCCGTTTGCGTTTTTTTAGATTTTACGTGCGGTTTTTTTGCTTTTTTTCCTTTCTTTCTTGCTATTTCTATGCTCGGGTGCCCTCCGGTTCATGGTTGATGCTTTTCGTATTTTTGGAACGGAGCCGATCGGTCACGTGGGTCCCACGCCCCGCGTACCAAAATAAAGGAGGTTCTGCGTCTTGTAACACATAAAAACAATAAACATGGATAGTATTTCGGGTGCGATCATACCAGCACTAATGCACCGGATCCCATCAGAACTCCGCAGTTAAGCGTGCTTGGGCGAGAGTAGTATTAGGATGGGTGACCCCCTGGGAAGTCCTGCGTTTTTTTAGATTTTACGTGCGGTTTTTTTGCTTTTTTTCCTTTCTTTCTTGCTATTTCTATGCTCGGGTGCCCTCCGGTTCATGGTTGATGCTTTTCGTATTTTTGGAACGGAGCCGATCGGTCACGTGGGTCCCACGCCCCGCGTACCAAAACAAAGGAGGTTCTGCGTCTTGTAACACATAAAAACAATAAACATGGATAGTATTTCGGGTGCGATCATACCAGCACTAATGCACCGGATCCCATCAGAACTCCGCAGTTAAGCGTGCTTGGGCGAGAGTAGTACTAGGATGGGTGACCCCCTGGGAAGTCCTCGTGTTGCACCCCTCTTTTTCGTTGTCCGTTTGCGTTTTTTTAGATTTTACGTGCGGTTTTTTTGCTTTTTTTCCTTTCTTTCTTGCTATTTCTATGCTCGGGTGCCCTCCGGTTCATGGTTGATGCTTTTCGTATTTTTGGAACGGAGCCGATCGGTCACGTGGGTCCCACGCCCCGCGTACCAAAACAAAGGAGGTTCTGCGTCTTGTAACACATAAAAACAATAAACATGGATAGTATTTCGGGTGCGATCATACCAGCACTAATGCACCGGATCCCATCAGAACTCCGCAGTTAAGCGTGCTTGGGCGAGAGTAGTATTAGGATGGGTGACCCCCTGGGAAGTCCTGCGTTTTTTTAGATTTTACGTGCGGTTTTTTTGCTTTTTTTCCTTTCTTTCTTGCTATTTCTATGCTCGGGTGCCCTCCGGTTCATGGTTGATGCTTTTCGTATTTTTGGAACGGAGCCGATCGGTCACGTGGGTCCCACGCCCCGCGTACCAAAACAAAGGAGGTTCTGCGTCTTGTAACACATAAAAACAATAAACATGGATAGTATTTTGGGTGCGATCATACCAGCACTAATGCACCGGATCCCATCAGAACTCCGCAGTTAAGCGTGCTTGGGCGAGAGTAGTACTAGGATGGGTGACCCCCTGGGAAGTCCTCGTGTTGCACCCCCCTTTTTCGTTGTCCGTTTGCGTTTTTTTAGATTTTACGTGCGGTTTTTTTGCTTTTTTTCCTTTCTTTCTTGCTATTTCTATGCTCGGGTGCCCTCCGGTTCATGGTTGATGCTTTTCGTATTTTTGGAACGGAGCCGATCGGTCACGTGGGTCCCACGCCCCGCGTACCAAAACAAAGGAGGTTCTGCGTCTTGTAACACATAAAAACAATAAACATGGATAGTATTTCGGGTGCGATCATACCAGCACTAATGCACCGGATCCCATCAGAACTCCGCAGTTAAGCGTGCTTGGGCGAGAGTAGTATTAGGATGGGTGACCCCCTGGGAAGTCCTGCGTTTTTTTAGATTTTACGTGCGGTTTTTTTGCTTTTTTTCCTTTCTTTCTTGCTATTTCTATGCTCGGGTGCCCTCCGGTTCATGGTTGATGCTTTTCGTATTTTTGGAACGGAGCCGATCGGTCACGTGGGTCCCACGCCCCGCGTACCAAAACAAAGGAGGTTCTGCGTCTTGTAACACATAAAAACAATAAACATGGATAGTATTTCGGGTGCGATCATACCAGCACTAATGCACCGAATCCCATCAGAACTCCGCAGTTAAGCGTGCTTGGGCGAGAGTAGTACTAGGATGGGTGACCCCCTGGGAAGTCCTCGTGTTGCACCCCTCTTTTTCGTTGTCCGTTTGCGTTTTTTTAGATTTTACGTGCGGTTTTTTTGCTTTTTTTCCTTTCTTTCTTGCTATTTCTATGCTCGGGTGCCCTCCGGTTCATGGTTGATGCTTTTCGTATTTTTGGAACGGAGCCGATCGGTCACGTGGGTCCCACGCCCCGCGTACCAAAACAAAGGAGGTTCTGCGTCTTGTAACACATAAAAACAATAAACATGGATAGTATTTCGGGTGCGATCATACCAGCACTAATGCACCGGATCCCATCAGAACTCCGCAGTTAAGCGTGCTTGGGCGAGAGTAGTACTAGGATGGGTGACCCCCTGGGAAGTCCTGCGTTTTTTTAGATTTTACGTGCGGTTTTTTTGCTTTTTTTCCTTCCTTTCTTGCTATTTCTATGCTCGGGTGCCCTCCGGTTCATGGTTGATGCTTTTCGTATTTTTGGAACGGAGCCGATCGGTCACGTGGGTCCCACGCCCCGCGTATCAAAACAAAGGAGGTTCTGCGTCTTGTAACACATAAAAACAATAAACATGGATAGTATTTCGGGTGCGATCATACCAGCACTAATGCACCGGATCCCATCAGAACTCCGCAGTTAAGCGTGCTTGGGCGAGAGTAGTACTAGGATGGGTGACCCCCTGGGAAGTCCTCGTGTTGCACCCCCCTTTTTCGTTGTCCGTTTGCGTTTTTTTAGATTTTACGTGCGGTTTTTTTGCTTTTTTTCCTTTCTTTCTTGCTATTTCTATGCTCGGGTGCCCTCCGGTTCATGGTTGATGCTTTTCGTATTTTTGGAACGGAGCCGATCGGTCACGTGGGTCCCACGCCCCGCGTACCAAAACAAAGGAGGTTCTGCGTCTTGTAACACATAAAAACAATAAACATGGATAGTATTTCGGGTGCGATCATACCAGCACTAATGCACCGGATCCCATCAGAACTCCGCAGTTAAGCGTGCTTGGGCGAGAGTAGTACTAGGATGGGTGACCCCCTGGGAAGTCCTCGTGTTGCACCCCTCTTTTTCGTTGTCCGTTTGCGTTTTTTTAGATTTTACGTGCGGTTTTTTTGCTTTTTTTCCTTTCTTTCTTGCTATTTCTATGCTCGGGTGCCCTCCGGTTCATGGTTGATGCTTTTCGTATTTTTGGAACGGAGCCGATCGGTCACGTGGGTCCCACGCCCCGCGTACCAAAACAAAGGAGGTTCTGCGTCTTGTAACACATAAAAACAATAAACATGGATAGTATTTCGGGTGCGATCATACCAGCACTAATGCACCGGATCCCATCAGAACTCCGCAGTTAAGCGTGCTTGGGCGAGAGTAGTATTAGGATGGGTGACCCCCTGGGAAGTCCTGCGTTTTTTTAGATTTTACGTGCGGTTTTTTTGCTTTTTTTCCTTTCTTTCTTGCTATTTCTATGCTCGGGTGCCCTCCGGTTCATGGTTGATGCTTTTCGTATTTTTGGAACGGAGCCGATCGGTCACGTGGGTCCCACGCCCCGCGTACCAAAACAAAGGAGGTTCTGCGTCTTGTAACACATAAAAACAATAAACATGGATAGTATTTCGGGTGCGATCATACCAGCACTAATGCACCGAATCCCATCAGAACTCCGCAGTTAAGCGTGCTTGGGCGAGAGTAGTACTAGGATGGGTGACCCCCTGGGAAGTCCTCGTGTTGCACCCCTCTTTTTCGTTGTCCGTTTGCGTTTTTTTAGATTTTACGTGCGGTTTTTTTGCTTTTTTTCCTTTCTTTCTTGCTATTTCTATGCTCGGGTGCCCTCCGGTTCATGGTTGATGCTTTTCGTATTTTTGGAACGGAGCCGATCGGTCACGTGGGTCCCACGCCCCGCGTACCAAAACAAAGGAGGTTCTGCGTCTTGTAACACATAAAAACAATAAACATGGATAGTATTTCGGGTGCGATCATACCAGCACTAATGCACCGGATCCCATCAGAACTCCGCAGTTAAGCGTGCTTGGGCGAGAGTAGTACTAGGATGGGTGACCCCCTGGGAAGTCCTCGTGTTGCACCCCCCCTTTTTCGTTGTCCGTTTGCGTTTTTTTAGATTTTACGTGCGGTTTTTTTGCTTTTTTTCCTTTCTTTCTTGCTATTTCTATGCTCGGGTGCCCTCCGGTTCATGGTTGATGCTTTTCGTATTTTTGGAACGGAGCCGATCGGTCACGTGGGTCCCACGCCCCGCGTACCAAAACAAAGGAGGTTCTGCGTCTTGTAACACATAAAAACAATAAACATGGATAGTATTTCGGGTGCGATCATACCAGCACTAATGCACCGGATCCCATCAGAACTCCGCAGTTAAGCGTGCTTGGGCGAGAGTAGTACTAGGATGGGTGACCCCCTGGGAAGTCCTCGTGTTGCACCCCCCTTTTTCGTTGTCCGTTTGCGTTTTTTTAGATTTTACGTGCGGTTTTTTTGCTTTTTTTCCTTTCTTTCTTGCTATTTCTATGCTCGGGTGCCCTCCGGTTCATGGTTGATGCTTTTCGTATTTTTGGAACGGAGCCGATCGGTCACGTGGGTCCCACGCCCCGCGTACCAAAACAAAGGAGGTTCTGCGTCTTGTAACACATAAAAACAATAAACATGGATAGTATTTCGGGTGCGATCATACCAGCACTAATGCACCGGATCCCATCAGAACTCCGCAGTTAAGCGTGCTTGGGCGAGAGTAGTATTAGGATGGGTGACCCCCTGGGAAGTCCTGCGTTTTTTTAGATTTTACGTGCGGTTTTTTTGCTTTTTTTCCTTTCTTTCTTGCTATTTCTATGCTCGGGTGCCCTCCGGTTCATGGTTGATGCTTTTCGTATTTTTGGAACGGAGCCGATCGGTCACGTGGGTCCCACGCCCCGCGTACCAAAACAAAGGAGGTTCTGCGTCTTGTAACACATAAAAACAATAAACATGGATAGTATTTCGGGTGCGATCATACCAGCACTAATGCACCGGATCCCATCAGAACTCCGCAGTTAAGCGTGCTTGGGCGAGAGTAGTACTAGGATGGGTGACCCCCTGGGAAGTCCTCGTGTTGCACCCCCCTTTTTCGTTGTCCGTTTGCGTTTTTTTAGATTTTACGTGCGGTTTTTTTGCTTTTTTTCCTTTCTTTCTTGCTATTTCTATGCTCGGGTGCCCTCCGGTTCATGGTTGATGCTTTTCGTATTTTTGGAACGGAGCCGATCGGTCACGTGGGTCCCACGCCCCGCGTACCAAAACAAAGGAGGTTCTGCGTCTTGTAACACATAAAAACAATAAACATGGATAGTATTTCGGGTGCGATCATACCAGCACTAATGCACCGGATCCCATCAGAACTCCGCAGTTAAGCGTGCTTGGGCGAGAGTAGTACTAGGATGGGTGACCCCCTGGGAAGTCCTCGTGTTGCACCCCCCCTTTTTCGTTGTCCGTTTGCGTTTTTTTAGATTTTACGTGCGGTTTTTTTGCTTTTTTTCCTTTCTTTCTTGCTATTTCTATGCTCGGGTGCCCTCCGGTTCATGGTTGATGCTTTTCGTATTTTTGGAACGGAGCCGATCGGTCACGTGGGTCCCACGCCCCGCGTACCAAAATAAAGGAGGTTCTGCGTCTTGTAACACATAAAAACAATAAACATGGATAGTATTTCGGGTGCGATCATACCAGCACTAATGCACCGGATCCCATCAGAACTCCGCAGTTAAGCGTGCTTGGGCGAGAGTAGTATTAGGATGGGTGACCCCCTGGGAAGTCCTGCGTTTTTTTAGATTTTACGTGCGGTTTTTTTGCTTTTTTTCCTTTCTTTCTTGCTATTTCTATGCTCGGGTGCCCTCCGGTTCATGGTTGATGCTTTTCGTATTTTTGGAACGGAGCCGATCGGTCACGTGGGTCCCACGCCCCGCGTACCAAAACAAAGGAGGTTCTGCGTCTTGTAACACATAAAAACAATAAACATGGATAGTATTTCGGGTGCGATCATACCAGCACTAATGCACCGGATCCCATCAGAACTCCGCAGTTAAGCGTGCTTGGGCGAGAGTAGTACTAGGATGGGTGACCCCCTGGGAAGTCCTCGTGTTGCACCCCTCTTTTTCGTTGTCCGTTTGCGTTTTTTTAGATTTTACGTGCGGTTTTTTTGCTTTTTTTCCTTTCTTTCTTGCTATTTCTATGCTCGGGTGCCCTCCGGTTCATGGTTGATGCTTTTCGTATTTTTGGAACGGAGCCGATCGGTCACGTGGGTCCCACGCCCCGCGTACCAAAACAAAGGAGGTTCTGCGTCTTGTAACACATAAAAACAATAAACATGGATAGTATTTCGGGTGCGATCATACCAGCACTAATGCACCGGATCCCATCAGAACTCCGCAGTTAAGCGTGCTTGGGCGAGAGTAGTATTAGGATGGGTGACCCCCTGGGAAGTCCTGCGTTTTTTTAGATTTTACGTGCGGTTTTTTTGCTTTTTTTCCTTTCTTTCTTGCTATTTCTATGCTCGGGTGCCCTCCGGTTCATGGTTGATGCTTTTCGTATTTTTGGAACGGAGCCGATCGGTCACGTGGGTCCCACGCCCCGCGTACCAAAACAAAGGAGGTTCTGCGTCTTGTAACACATAAAAACAATAAACATGGATAGTATTTTGGGTGCGATCATACCAGCACTAATGCACCGGATCCCATCAGAACTCCGCAGTTAAGCGTGCTTGGGCGAGAGTAGTACTAGGATGGGTGACCCCCTGGGAAGTCCTCGTGTTGCACCCCCCTTTTTCGTTGTCCGTTTGCGTTTTTTTAGATTTTACGTGCGGTTTTTTTGCTTTTTTTCCTTTCTTTCTTGCTATTTCTATGCTCGGGTGCCCTCCGGTTCATGGTTGATGCTTTTCGTATTTTTGGAATGGAGCCGATCGGTCACGTGGGTCCCACGCCCCGCGTACCAAAACAAAGGAGGTTCTGCGTCTTGTAACACATAAAAACAATAAACATGGATAGTATTTCGGGTGCGATCATACCAGCACTAATGCACCGGATCCCATCAGAACTCCGCAGTTAAGCGTGCTTGGGCGAGAGTAGTATTAGGATGGGTGACCCCCTGGGAAGTCCTGCGTTTTTTTAGATTTTACGTGCGGTTTTTTTGCTTTTTTTCCTTTCTTTCTTGCTATTTCTATGCTCGGGTGCCCTCCGGTTCATGGTTGATGCTTTTCGTATTTTTGGAACGGAGCCGATCGGTCACGTGGGTCCCACGCCCCGCGTACCAAAACAAAGGAGGTTCTGCGTCTTGTAACACATAAAAACAATAAACATGGATAGTATTTCGGGTGCGATCATACCAGCACTAATGCACCGAATCCCATCAGAACTCCCCAGTTAAGCGTGCTTGGGCGAGAGTAGTACTAGGATGGGTGACCCCCTGGGAAGTCCTCGTGTAGCACCCCTCTTTTTCGTTGTCCGTTTGCGTTTTTTTAGATTTTACGTGCGGTTTTTTTGCTTTTTTTCCTTTCTTTCTTGCTATTTCTATGCTCGGGTGCCCTCCGGTTCATGGTTGATGCTTTTCGTATTTTTGGAACGGAGCCGATCGGTCACGTGGGTCCCACGCCCCGCGTACCAAAACAAAGGAGGTTCTGCGTCTTGTAACACATAAAAACAATAAACATGGATAGTATTTCGGGTGCGATCATACCAGCACTAATGCACCGGATCCCATCAGAACTCCGCAGTTAAGCGTGCTTGGGCGAGAGTAGTACTAGGATGGGTGACCCCCTGGGAAGTCCTGCGTTTTTTTAGATTTTACGTGCGGTTTTTTTGCTTTTTTTCCTTCCTTTCTTGCTATTTCTATGCTCGGGTGCCCTCCGGTTCATGGTTGATGCTTTTCGTATTTTTGGAACGGAGCCGATCGGTCACGTGGGTCCCACGCCCCGCGTACCAAAACAAAGGAGGTTCTGCGTCTTGTAACACATAAAAACAATAAACATGGATAGTATTTCGGGTGCGATCATACCAGCACTAATGCACCGGATCCCATCAGAACTCCGCAGTTAAGCGTGCTTGGGCGAGAGTAGTACTAGGATGGGTGACCCCCTGGGAAGTCCTCGTGTTGCACCCCCCTTTTTCGTTGTCCGTTTGCGTTTTTTTAGATTTTACGTGCGGTTTTTTTGCTTTTTTTCCTTTCTTTCTTGCTATTTCTATGCTCGGGTGCCCTCCGGTTCATGGTTGATGCTTTTCGTATTTTTGGAACGGAGCCGATCGGTCACGTGGGTCCCACGCCCCGCGTACCAAAACAAAGGAGGTTCTGCGTCTTGTAACACATAAAAACAATAAACATGGATAGTATTTCGGGTGCGATCATACCAGCACTAATGCACCGGATCCCATCAGAACTCCGCAGTTAAGCGTGCTTGGGCGAGAGTAGTACTAGGATGGGTGACCCCCTGGGAAGTCCTCGTGTTGCACCCCTCTTTTTCGTTGTCCGTTTGCGTTTTTTTAGATTTTACGTGCGGTTTTTTTGCTTTTTTTCCTTTCTTTCTTGCTATTTCTATGCTCGGGTGCCCTCCGGTTCATGGTTGATGCTTTTCGTATTTTTGGAACGGAGCCGATCGGTCACGTGGGTCCCACGCCCCGCGTACCAAAACAAAGGAGGTTCTGCGTCTTGTAACACATAAAAACAATAAACATGGATAGTATTTCGGGTGCGATCATACCAGCACTAATGCACCGGATCCCATCAGAACTCCGCAGTTAAGCGTGCTTGGGCGAGAGTAGTATTAGGATGGGTGACCCCCTGGGAAGTCCTGCGTTTTTTTAGATTTTACGTGCGGTTTTTTTGCTTTTTTTCCTTTCTTTCTTGCTATTTCTATGCTCGGGTGCCCTCCGGTTCATGGTTGATGCTTTTCATATTTTTGGAACGGAGCCGATCGGTCACGTGGGTGCCACGCCCCGCGTACCAAAACAAAGGAGGTTCTGCGTCTTGTAACACATAAAAACAATAAACATGGATAGTATTTCGGGTGCGATCATACCAGCACTAATGCACCGGATCCCATCAGAACTCCGCAGTTAAGCGTGCTTGGGCGAGAGTAGTACTAGGATGGTTGACCCCCTGGGAAGTCCTCGTGTTGCACCCCCCTTTTTCGTTGTCCGTTTGCGTTTTTTTAGATTTTACGTGCGGTTTTTTTGCTTTTTTTCCTTTCTTTCTTGCTATTTCTATGCTCGGGTGCCCTCCGGTTCATGGTTGATGCTTTTCGTATTTTTGGAACGGAGCCGATCGGTCACGTGGGTCCCACGCCCCGCGTACCAAAACAAAGGAGGTTCTGCGTCTTGTAACACATAAAAACAATAAACATGGATAGTATTTCGGGTGCGATCATACCAGCACTAATGCACCGGATCCCATCAGAACTCCGCAGTTAAGCGTGCTTGGGCGAGAGTAGTACTAGGATGGTTGACCCCCTGGGAAGTCCTCGTGTTGCACCCCCCTTTTTCGTTGTCCGTTTGCGTTTTTTTAGATTTTACGTGCGGTTTTTTTGCTTTTTTTCCTTTCTTTCTTGCTATTTCTATGCTCGGGTGCCCTCCGGTTCATGGTTGATGCTTTTCGTATTTTTGGAACGGAGCCGATCGGTCACGTGGGTCCCACGCCCCGCGTACCAAAACAAAGGAGGTTCTGCGTCTTGTAACACATAAAAACAATAAACATGGATAGTATTTCGGGTGCGATCATACCAGCACTAATGCACCGGATCCCATCAGAACTCCGCAGTTAAGCGTGCTTGGGCGAGAGTAGTACTAGGATGGGTGACCCCCTGGGAAGTCCTCGTGTTGCACCCCCCTTTTTCGTTGTCCGTTTGCGTTTTTTTAGATTTTACGTGCGGTTTTTTTGCTTTTTTTCCTTTCTTTCTTGCTATTTCTATGCTCGGGTGCCCTCCGGTTCATGGTTGATGCTTTTCGTATTTTTGGAACGGAGCCGATCGGTCACGTGGGTCCCACGCCCCGCGTACCAAAACAAAGGAGGTTCTGCGTCTTGTAACACATAAAAAGAATAAACATGGATAGTATTTCGGGTGCGATCATACCAGCACTAATGCACCGGATCCCATCAGAACTCCGCAGTTAAGCGTGCATTGGCGAGAGTAGTACTAGGATGGGTGACCCCCTGGGAAGTCCTCGTGTTGCACCCCTCTTTTTCGTTGTCCGTTTGCGTTTTTTTGGATTTTACGTGCGGTTTTTTTGCTTTTTTTCCTTTCTTTCTTGCTATTTCTATGCTCGGGTGCCCTCCGGTTCATGGTTGATGCTTTTCGTATTTTTGGAACGGAGCCGATCGGTCACGTGGGTCCCACGCCCCGCGTACCAAAACAAAGGAGGTTCTGCGTCTTGTAACACATAAAAACAATAAACATGGATAGTATTTCGGGTGCGATCATACCAGCACTAATGCACCGGATCCCATCAGAACTCCGCAGTTAAGCGTGCTTGGGCGAGAGTAGTATTAGGATGGGTGACCCCCCTGGGAAGTCCTGCGTTTTTTTAGATTTTACGTGCGGTTTTTTTGCTTTTTTTCCTTTCTTTCTTGCTATTTCTATGCTCGGGTGCCCTCCGGTTCATGGTTGATGCTTTTCGTATTTTTGGAACGGAGCCGATCGGTCACGTGGGTCCCACGCCCCGCGTACCAAAACAAAGGAGGTTCTGCGTCTTGTAACACATAAAAACAATAAACATGGATAGTATTTCGGGTGCGATCATACCAGCACTAATGCACCGGATCCCATCAGAACTCCGCAGTTAAGCGTGCTTGGGCGAGAGTAGTATTAGGATTGGTGACCCCCTGGGAAGTCCTGCGTTTTTTTAGATTTTACGTGCGGTTTTTTTGCTTTTTTTCCTTTCTTTCTTGCTATTTCTATGCTCGGGTGCCCTCCGGTTCATGGTTGATGCTTTTCGTATTTTTGGAACGGAGCCGATCGGTCACGTGGGTCCCACGCCCCGCGTACCAAAACAAAGGAGGTTCTGCGTCTTGTAACACATAAAAACAATAAACATGGATAGTATTTCGGGTGCGATCATACCAGCACTAATGCACCGGATCCCATCAGAACTCCGCAGTTAAGCGTGCTTGGGCGAGAGTAGTACTAGGATGGGTGACCCCCTGGGAAGTCCTCGTGTTGCACCCCTCTTTTTCGTTGTCCGTTTGCGTTTTTTTAGATTTTACGTGCGGTTTTTTTGCTTTTTTTCCTTTCTTTCTTGCTATTTCTATGCTCGGGTGCCCTCCGGTTCATGGTTGATGCTTTTCGTATTTTTGGAACGGAGCCGATCGGTCACGTGGGTCCCACGCCCCGCGTACCAAAACAAAGGAGGTTCTGCGTCTTGTAACACATAAAAACAATAAACATGGATAGTATTTCGGGTGCGATCATACCAGCACTAATTCACCGGATCCCATCAGAACTCCGCAGTTAAGCGTGCTTGGGCGAGAGTAGTATTAGGATGGGTGACCCCCTGGGAAGTCCTGCGTTTTTTTAGATTTTACGTGCGGTTTTTTTGCTTTTTTTCCTTTCTTTCTTGCTATTTCTATGCTCGGGTGCCCTCCGGTTCATGGTTGATGCTTTTCGTATTTTTGGAACGGAGCCGATCGGTCACGTGGGTCCCACGCCCCGCGTACCAAAACAAAGGAGGTTCTGCGTCTTGTAACACATAAAAACAATAAACATGGATAGTATTTCGGGTGCGATCATACCAGCACTAATGCACCGGATCCCATCAGAACTCCGCAGTTAAGCGTGCTTGGGCGAGAGTAGTACTAGGATGGGTGACCCCCTGGGAAGTCCTCGTGTTGCACCCCCCTTTTTCGTTGTCCGTTTGCGTTTTTTTAGATTTTACGTGCGGTTTTTTTGCTTTTTTTCCTTTCTTTCTTGCTATTTCTATGCTCGGGTGCCCTCCGGTTCATGGTTGATGCTTTTCGTATTTTTGGAACGGAGCCGATCGGTCACGTGGGTCCCACGCCCCGCGTACCAAAACAAAGGAGGTTCTGCGTCTTGTAACACATAAAAACAATAAACATGGATAGTATTTCGGGTGCGATCATACCAGCACTAATGCACCGGATCCCATCAGAACTCCGCAGTTAAGCGTGCTTGGGCGAGAGTAGTACTAGGATGGGTGACCCCCTGGGAAGTCCTCGTGTTGCACCCCTCTTTTTCGTTGTCCGTTTGCGTTTTTTTAGATTTTACGTGCGGTTTTTTTGCTTTTTTTCCTTTCTTTCTTGCTATTTCTATGCTCGGGTGCCCTCCGGTTCATGGTTGATGCTTTTCGTATTTTTGGAACGGAGCCGATCGGTCACGTGGGTCCCACGCCCCGCGTACCAAAACAAAGGAGGTTCTGCGTCTTGTAACACATAAAAACAATAAACATGGATAGTATTTCGGGTGCGATCATACCAGCACTAATGCACCGGATCCCATCAGAACTCCGCAGTTAAGCGTG
The DNA here is from genome assembly GCF_051521515.1 of Lactuca serriola. Classification (NCBI taxonomy): domain Eukaryota; kingdom Viridiplantae; phylum Streptophyta; class Magnoliopsida; order Asterales; family Asteraceae; genus Lactuca; species Lactuca serriola. The sequence goes on along the minus strand of NC_136408.1, from coordinate 202,757,592 downwards.
CTTGGGCGAGAGTAGTATTAGGATGGGTGACCCCCTGGGAAGTCCTGCGTTTTTTTAGATTTTACGTGCGGTTTTTTTGCTTTTTTTCCTTTCTTTCTTGCTATTTCTATGCTCGGGTGCCCTCCGGTTCATGGTTGATGCTTTTCATATTTTTGGAACGGAGCCGATCGGTCACGTGGGTGCCACGCCCCGCGTACCAAAACAAAGGAGGTTCTGCGTCTTGTAACACATAAAAACAATAAACATGGATAGTATTTCGGGTGCGATCATACCAGCACTAATGCACCGGATCCCATCAGAACTCCGCAGTTAAGCGTGCTTGGGCGAGAGTAGTACTAGGATGGGTGACCCCCTGGGAAGTCCTCGTGTTGCACCCCCCTTTTTCGTTGTCCGTTTGCGTTTTTTTAGATTTTACGTGCGGTTTTTTTGCTTTTTTTCCTTTCTTTCTTGCTATTTCTATGCTCGGGTGCCCTCCGGTTCATGGTTGATGCTTTTCGTATTTTTGGAACGGAGCCGATCGGTCACGTGGGTCCCACGCCCCGCGTACCAAAACAAAGGAGGTTCTGCGTCTTGTAACACATAAAAACAATAAACATGGATAGTATTTCGGGTGCGATCATACCAGCACTAATGCACCGGATCCCATCAGAACTCCGCAGTTAAGCGTGCTTGGGCGAGAGTAGTACTAGGATGGGTGACCCCCTGGGAAGTCCTCGTGTTGCACCCCCCTTTTTCGTTGTCCGTTTGCGTTTTTTTAGATTTTACGTGCGGTTTTTTTGCTTTTTTTCCTTTCTTTCTTGCTATTTCTATGCTCGGGTGCCCTCCGGTTCATGGTTGATGCTTTTCGTATTTTTGGAACGGAGCCGATCGGTCACGTGGGTCCCACGCCCCGCGTACCAAAACAAAGGAGGTTCTGCGTCTTGTAACACATAAAAACAATAAACATGGATAGTATTTCGGGTGCGATCATACCAGCACTAATGCACCGGATCCCATCAGAACTCCGCAGTTAAGCGTGCATTGGCGAGAGTAGTACTAGGATGGGTGACCCCCTGGGAAGTCCTCGTGTTGCACCCCTCTTTTTCGTTGTCCGTTTGCGTTTTTTTGGATTTTACGTGCGGTTTTTTTGCTTTTTTTCCTTTCTTTCTTGCTATTTCTATGCTCGGGTGCCCTCCGGTTCATGGTTGATGCTTTTCGTATTTTTGGAACGGAGCCGATCGGTCACGTGGGTCCCACGCCCCGCGTACCAAAACAAAGGAGGTTCTGCGTCTTGTAACACATAAAAACAATAAACATGGATAGTATTTCGGGTGCGATCATACCAGCACTAATGCACCGGATCCCATCAGAACTCCGCAGTTAAGCGTGCTTGGGCGAGAGTAGTATTAGGATGGGTGACCCCCCTGGGAAGTCCTGCGTTTTTTTAGATTTTACGTGCGGTTTTTTTGCTTTTTTTCCTTTCTTTCTTGCTATTTCTATGCTCGGGTGCCCTCCGGTTCATGGTTGATGCTTTTCGTATTTTTGGAACGGAGCCGATCGGTCACGTGGGTCCCACGCCCCGCGTACCAAAACAAAGGAGGTTCTGCGTCTTGTAACACATAAAAACAATAAACATGGATAGTATTTCGGGTGCGATCATACCAGCACTAATGCACCGGATCCCATCAGAACTCCGCAGTTAAGCGTGCTTGGGCGAGAGTAGTATTAGGATTGGTGACCCCCTGGGAAGTCCTGCGTTTTTTTAGATTTTACGTGCGGTTTTTTTGCTTTTTTTCCTTTCTTTCTTGCTATTTCTATGCTCGGGTGCCCTCCGGTTCATGGTTGATGCTTTTCGTATTTTTGGAACGGAGCCGATCGGTCACGTGGGTCCCACGCCCCGCGTACCAAAACAAAGGAGGTTCTGCGTCTTGTAACACATAAAAACAATAAACATGGATAGTATTTCGGGTGCGATCATACCAGCACTAATGCACCGGATCCCATCAGAACTCCGCAGTTAAGCGTGCTTGGGCGAGAGTAGTACTAGGATGGGTGACCCCCTGGGAAGTCCTCGTGTTGCACCCCTCTTTTTCGTTGTCCGTTTGCGTTTTTTTAGATTTTACGTGCGGTTTTTTTGCTTTTTTTCCTTTCTTTCTTGCTATTTCTATGCTCGGGTGCCCTCCGGTTCATGGTTGATGCTTTTCGTATTTTTGGAACGGAGCCGATCGGTCACGTGGGTCCCACGCCCCGCGTACCAAAACAAAGGAGGTTCTGCGTCTTGTAACACATAAAAACAATAAACATGGATAGTATTTCGGGTGCGATCATACCAGCACTAATGCACCGGATCCCATCAGAACTCCGCAGTTAAGCGTGCTTGGGCGAGAGTAGTACTAGGATGGGTGACCCCCTGGGAAGTCCTCGTGTTGCACCCCTCTTTTTCGTTGTCCGTTTGCGTTTTTTTAGATTTTACGTGCGGTTTTTTTGCTTTTTTTCCTTTCTTTCTTGCTATTTCTATGCTCGGGTGCCCTCCGGTTCATGGTTGATGCTTTTCGTATTTTTGGAACGGAGCCGATCGGTCACGTGGGTCCCACGCCCCGCGTACCAAAACAAAGGAGGTTCTGCGTCTTGTAACACATAAAAACAATAAACATGGATAGTATTTCGGGTGCGATCATACCAGCACTAATGCACCGGATCCCATCAGAACTCCGCAGTTAAGCGTGCTTGGGCGAGAGTAGTATTAGGATGGGTGACCCCCTGGGAAGTCCTGCGTTTTTTTAGATTTTACGTGCGGTTTTTTTGCTTTTTTTCCTTTCTTTCTTGCTATTTCTATGCTCGGGTGCCCTCCGGTTCATGGTTGATGCTTTTCGTATTTTTGGAACGGAGCCGATCGGTCACGTGGGTCCCACGCCCCGCGTACCAAAACAAAGGAGGTTCTGCGTCTTGTAACACATAAAAACAATAAACATGGATAGTATTTTGGGTGCGATCATACCAGCACTAATGCCCCGGATCCCATCAGAACTCCGCAGTTAAGCGTGCTTGGGCGAGAGTAGTACTAGGATGGGTGACCCCCTGGGAAGTCCTCGTGTTGCACCCCCCTTTTTCGTTGTCCGTTTGCGTTTTTTTAGATTTTACGTGCGGTTTTTTTGCTTTTTTTCCTTTCTTTCTTGCTATTTCTATGCTCGGGTGCCCTCCGGTTCATGGTTGATGCTTTTCGTATTTTTGGAATGGAGCCGATCGGTCACGTGGGTCCCACGCCCCGCGTACCAAAACAAAGGAGGTTCTGCGTCTTGTAACACATAAAAACAATAAACATGGATAGTATTTCGGGTGCGATCATACCAGCACTAATGCACCGGATCCCATCAGAACTCCGCAGTTAAGCGTGCTTGGGCGAGAGTAGTATTAGGATGGGTGACCCCCTGGGAAGTCCTGCGTTTTTTTAGATTTTACGTGCGGTTTTTTTGCTTTTTTTCCTTTCTTTCTTGCTATTTCTATGCTCGGGTGCCCTCCGGTTCATGGTTGATGCTTTTCGTATTTTTGGAACGGAGCCGATCGGTCACGTGGGTCCCACGCCCCGCGTACCAAAACAAAGGAGGTTCTGCGTCTTGTAACACATAAAAACAATAAACATGGATAGTATTTCGGGTGCGATCATACCAGCACTAATGCACCGAATCCCATCAGAACTCCCCAGTTAAGCGTGCTTGGGCGAGAGTAGTACTAGGATGGGTGACCCCCTGGGAAGTCCTCGTGTAGCACCCCTCTTTTTCGTTGTCCGTTTGCGTTTTTTTAGATTTTACGTGCGGTTTTTTTGCTTTTTTTCCTTTCTTTCTTGCTATTTCTATGCTCGGGTGCCCTCCGGTTCATGGTTGATGCTTTTCGTATTTTTGGAACGGAGCCGATCGGTCACGTGGGTCCCACGCCCCGCGTACCAAAACAAAGGAGGTTCTGCGTCTTGTAACACATAAAAACAATAAACATGGATAGTATTTCGGGTGCGATCATACCAGCACTAATGCACCGGATCCCATCAGAACTCCGCAGTTAAGCGTGCTTGGGCGAGAGTAGTACTAGGATGGGTGACCCCCTGGGAAGTCCTGCGTTTTTTTAGATTTTACGTGCGGTTTTTTTGCTTTTTTTCCTTCCTTTCTTGCTATTTCTATGCTCGGGTGCCCTCCGGTTCATGGTTGATGCTTTTCGTATTTTTGGAACGGAGCCGATCGGTCACGTGGGTCCCACGCCCCGCGTACCAAAACAAAGGAGGTTCTGCGTCTTGTAACACATAAAAACAATAAACATGGATAGTATTTCGGGTGCGATCATACCAGCACTAATGCACCGGATCCCATCAGAACTCCGCAGTTAAGCGTGCTTGGGCGAGAGTAGTACTAGGATGGGTGACCCCCTGGGAAGTCCTCGTGTTGCACCCCCCTTTTTCGTTGTCCGTTTGCGTTTTTTTAGATTTTACGTGCGGTTTTTTTGCTTTTTTTCCTTTCTTTCTTGCTATTTCTATGCTCGGGTGCCCTCCGGTTCATGGTTGATGCTTTTCGTATTTTTGGAACGGAGCCGATCGGTCACGTGGGTCCCACGCCCCGCGTACCAAAACAAAGGAGGTTCTGCGTCTTGTAACACATAAAAACAATAAACATGGATAGTATTTCGGGTGCGATCATACCAGCACTAATGCACCGGATCCCATCAGAACTCCGCAGTTAAGCGTGCTTGGGCGAGAGTAGTACTAGGATGGGTGACCCCCTGGGAAGTCCTCGTGTTGCACCCCTCTTTTTCGTTGTCCGTTTGCGTTTTTTTAGATTTTACGTGCGGTTTTTTTGCTTTTTTTCCTTTCTTTCTTGCTATTTCTATGCTCGGGTGCCCTCCGGTTCATGGTTGATGCTTTTCGTATTTTTGGAACGGAGCCGATCGGTCACGTGGGTCCCACGCCCCGCGTACCAAAACAAAGGAGGTTCTGCGTCTTGTAACACATAAAAACAATAAACATGGATAGTATTTCGGGTGCGATCATACCAGCACTAATGCACCGGATCCCATCAGAACTCCGCAGTTAAGCGTGCTTGGGCGAGAGTAGTATTAGGATGGGTGACCCCCTGGGAAGTCCTGCGTTTTTTTAGATTTTACGTGCGGTTTTTTTGCTTTTTTTCCTTTCTTTCTTGCTATTTCTATGCTCGGGTGCCCTCCGGTTCATGGTTGATGCTTTTCATATTTTTGGAACGGAGCCGATCGGTCACGTGGGTGCCACGCCCCGCGTACCAAAACAAAGGAGGTTCTGCGTCTTGTAACACATAAAAACAATAAACATGGATAGTATTTCGGGTGCGATCATACCAGCACTAATGCACCGGATCCCATCAGAACTCCGCAGTTAAGCGTGCTTGGGCGAGAGTAGTACTAGGATGGGTGACCCCCTGGGAAGTCCTCGTGTTGCACCCCCCTTTTTCGTTGTCCGTTTGCGTTTTTTTAGATTTTACGTGCGGTTTTTTTGCTTTTTTTCCTTTCTTTCTTGCTATTTCTATGCTCGGGTGCCCTCCGGTTCATGGTTGATGCTTTTCGTATTTTTGGAACGGAGCCGATCGGTCACGTGGGTCCCACGCCCCGCGTACCAAAACAAAGGAGGTTCTGCGTCTTGTAACACATAAAAACAATAAACATGGATAGTATTTCGGGTGCGATCATACCAGCACTAATGCACCGGATCCCATCAGAACTCCGCAGTTAAGCGTGCTTGGGCGAGAGTAGTACTAGGATGGGTGACCCCCTGGGAAGTCCTCGTGTTGCACCCCCCTTTTTCGTTGTCCGTTTGCGTTTTTTTAGATTTTACGTGCGGTTTTTTTGCTTTTTTTCCTTTCTTTCTTGCTATTTCTATGCTCGGGTGCCCTCCGGTTCATGGTTGATGCTTTTCGTATTTTTGGAACGGAGCCGATCGGTCACGTGGGTCCCACGCCCCGCGTACCAAAACAAAGGAGGTTCTGCGTCTTGTAACACATAAAAACAATAAACATGGATAGTATTTCGGGTGCGATCATACCAGCACTAATGCACCGGATCCCATCAGAACTCCGCAGTTAAGCGTGCATTGGCGAGAGTAGTACTAGGATGGGTGACCCCCTGGGAAGTCCTCGTGTTGCACCCCTCTTTTTCGTTGTCCGTTTGCGTTTTTTTGGATTTTACGTGCGGTTTTTTTGCTTTTTTTCCTTTCTTTCTTGCTATTTCTATGCTCGGGTGCCCTCCGGTTCATGGTTGATGCTTTTCGTATTTTTGGAACGGAGCCGATCGGTCACGTGGGTCCCACGCCCCGCGTACCAAAACAAAGGAGGTTCTGCGTCTTGTAACACATAAAAACAATAAACATGGATAGTATTTCGGGTGCGATCATACCAGCACTAATGCACCGGATCCCATCAGAACTCCGCAGTTAAGCGTGCTTGGGCGAGAGTAGTATTAGGATGGGTGACCCCCCTGGGAAGTCCTGCGTTTTTTTAGATTTTACGTGCGGTTTTTTTGCTTTTTTTCCTTTCTTTCTTGCTATTTCTATGCTCGGGTGCCCTCCGGTTCATGGTTGATGCTTTTCGTATTTTTGGAACGGAGCCGATCGGTCACGTGGGTCCCACGCCCCGCGTACCAAAACAAAGGAGGTTCTGCGTCTTGTAACACATAAAAACAATAAACATGGATAGTATTTCGGGTGCGATCATACCAGCACTAATGCACCGGATCCCATCAGAACTCCGCAGTTAAGCGTGCTTGGGCGAGAGTAGTATTAGGATTGGTGACCCCCTGGGAAGTCCTGCGTTTTTTTAGATTTTACGTGCGGTTTTTTTGCTTTTTTTCCTTTCTTTCTTGCTATTTCTATGCTCGGGTGCCCTCCGGTTCATGGTTGATGCTTTTCGTATTTTTGGAACGGAGCCGATCGGTCACGTGGGTCCCACGCCCCGCGTACCAAAACAAAGGAGGTTCTGCGTCTTGTAACACATAAAAACAATAAACATGGATAGTATTTCGGGTGCGATCATACCAGCACTAATGCACCGGATCCCATCAGAACTCCGCAGTTAAGCGTGCTTGGGCGAGAGTAGTACTAGGATGGGTGACCCCCTGGGAAGTCCTCGTGTTGCACCCCTCTTTTTCGTTGTCCGTTTGCGTTTTTTTAGATTTTACGTGCGGTTTTTTTGCTTTTTTTCCTTTCTTTCTTGCTATTTCTATGCTCGGGTGCCCTCCGGTTCATGGTTGATGCTTTTCGTATTTTTGGAACGGAGCCGATCGGTCACGTGGGTCCCACGCCCCGCGTACCAAAACAAAGGAGGTTCTGCGTCTTGTAACACATAAAAACAATAAACATGGATAGTATTTCGGGTGCGATCATACCAGCACTAATTCACCGGATCCCATCAGAACTCCGCAGTTAAGCGTGCTTGGGCGAGAGTAGTATTAGGATGGGTGACCCCCTGGGAAGTCCTGCGTTTTTTTAGATTTTACGTGCGGTTTTTTTGCTTTTTTTCCTTTCTTTCTTGCTATTTCTATGCTCGGGTGCCCTCCGGTTCATGGTTGATGCTTTTCGTATTTTTGGAACGGAGCCGATCGGTCACGTGGGTCCCACGCCCCGCGTACCAAAACAAAGGAGGTTCTGCGTCTTGTAACACATAAAAACAATAAACATGGATAGTATTTCGGGTGCGATCATACCAGCACTAATGCACCGGATCCCATCAGAACTCCGCAGTTAAGCGTGCTTGGGCGAGAGTAGTACTAGGATGGGTGACCCCCTGGGAAGTCCTCGTGTTGCACCCCCCTTTTTCGTTGTCCGTTTGCGTTTTTTTAGATTTTACGTGCGGTTTTTTTGCTTTTTTTCCTTTCTTTCTTGCTATTTCTATGCTCGGGTGCCCTCCGGTTCATGGTTGATGCTTTTCGTATTTTTGGAACGGAGCCGATCGGTCACGTGGGTCCCACGCCCCGCGTACCAAAACAAAGGAGGTTCTGCGTCTTGTAACACATAAAAACAATAAACATGGATAGTATTTCGGGTGCGATCATACCAGCACTAATGCACCGGATCCCATCAGAACTCCGCAGTTAAGCGTGCTTGGGCGAGAGTAGTACTAGGATGGGTGACCCCCTGGGAAGTCCTCGTGTTGCACCCCCCCTTTTTCGTTGTCCGTTTGCGTTTTTTTAGATTTTACGTGCGGTTTTTTTGCTTTTTTTCCTTTCTTTCTTGCTATTTCTATGCTCGGGTGCCCTCCGGTTCATGGTTGATGCTTTTCGTATTTTTGGAACGGAGCCGATCGGTCACGTGGGTCCCACGCCCCGCGTACCAAAACAAAGGAGGTTCTGCGTCTTGTAACACATAAAAACAATAAACATGGATAGTATTTCGGGTGCGATCATACCAGCACTAATGCACCGGATCCCATCAGAACTCCGCAGTTAAGCGTGCTTGGGCGAGAGTAGTATTAGGATGGGTGACCCCCTGGGAAGTCCTGCGTTTTTTTAGATTTTACGTGCGGTTTTTTTGCTTTTTTTCCTTTCTTTCTTGCTATTTCTATGCTCGGGTGCCCTCCGGTTCATGGTTGATGCTTTTCATATTTTTGGAACGGAGCCGATCGGTCACGTGGGTGCCACGCCCCGCGTACCAAAACAAAGGAGGTTCTGCGTCTTGTAACACATAAAAACAATAAACATGGATAGTATTTCGGGTGCGATCATACCAGCACTAATGCACCGGATCCCATCAGAACTCCGCAGTTAAGCGTGCTTGGGCGAGAGTAGTACTAGGATGGGTGACCCCCTGGGAAGTCCTCGTGTTGCACCCCCCTTTTTCGTTGTCCGTTTGCGTTTTTTTAGATTTTACGTGCGGTTTTTTTGCTTTTTTTCCTTTCTTTCTTGCTATTTCTATGCTCGGGTGCCCTCCGGTTCATGGTTGATGCTTTTCGTATTTTTGGAACGGAGCCGATCGGTCACGTGGGTCCCACGCCCCGCGTACCAAAACAAAGGAGGTTCTGCGTCTTGTAACACATAAAAACAATAAACATGGATAGTATTTCGGGTGCGATCATACCAGCACTAATGCACCGGATCCCATCAGAACTCCGCAGTTAAGCGTGCTTGGGCGAGAGTAGTACTAGGATGGGTGACCCCCTGGGAAGTCCTCGTGTTGCACCCCCCTTTTTCGTTGTCCGTTTGCGTTTTTTTAGATTTTACGTGCGGTTTTTTTGCTTTTTTTCCTTTCTTTCTTGCTATTTCTATGCTCGGGTGCCCTCCGGTTCATGGTTGATGCTTTTCGTATTTTTGGAACGGAGCCGATCGGTCACGTGGGTCCCACGCCCCGCGTACCAAAACAAAGGAGGTTCTGCGTCTTGTAACACATAAAAACAATAAACATGGATAGTATTTCGGGTGCGATCATACCAGCACTAATGCACCGGATCCCATCAGAACTCCGCAGTTAAGCGTGCATTGGCGAGAGTAGTACTAGGATGGGTGACCCCCTGGGAAGTCCTCGTGTTGCACCCCTCTTTTTCGTTGTCCGTTTGCGTTTTTTTGGATTTTACGTGCGGTTTTTTTGCTTTTTTTCCTTTCTTTCTTGCTATTTCTATGCTCGGGTGCCCTCCGGTTCATGGTTGATGCTTTTCGTATTTTTGGAACGGAGCCGATCGGTCACGTGGGTCCCACGCCCCGCGTACCAAAACAAAGGAGGTTCTGCGTCTTGTAACACATAAAAACAATAAACATGGATAGTATTTCGGGTGCGATCATACCAGCACTAATGCACCGGATCCCATCAGAACTCCGCAGTTAAGCGTGCTTGGGCGAGAGTAGTATTAGGATGGGTGACCCCCCTGGGAAGTCCTGCGTTTTTTTAGATTTTACGTGCGGTTTTTTTGCTTTTTTTCCTTTCTTTCTTGCTATTTCTATGCTCGGGTGCCCTCCGGTTCATGGTTGATGCTTTTCGTATTTTTGGAACGGAGCCGATCGGTCACGTGGGTCCCACGCCCCGCGTACCAAAACAAAGGAGGTTCTGCGTCTTGTAACACATAAAAACAATAAACATGGATAGTATTTCGGGTGCGATCATACCAGCACTAATGCACCGGATCCCATCAGAACTCCGCAGTTAAGCGTGCTTGGGCGAGAGTAGTATTAGGATGGGTGACCCCCTGGGAAGTCCTGCGTTTTTTTAGATTTTACGTGCGGTTTTTTTGCTTTTTTTCCTTTCTTTCTTGCTATTTCTATGCTCGGGTGCCCTCCGGTTCATGGTTGATGCTTTTCGTATTTTTGGAACGGAGCCGATCGGTCACGTGGGTCCCACGCCCCGCGTACCAAAACAAAGGAGGTTCTGCGTCTTGTAACACATAAAAACAATAAACATGGATAGTATTTCGGGTGCGATCATACCAGCACTAATGCACCGGATCCCATCAGAACTCCGCAGTTAAGCGTGCTTGGGCGAGAGTAGTACTAGGATGGGTGACCCCCTGGGAAGTCCTCGTGTTGCACCCCTCTTTTTCGTTGTCCGTTTGCGTTTTTTTAGATTTTACGTGCGGTTTTTTTGCTTTTTTTCCTTTCTTTCTTGCTATTTCTATGCTCGGGTGCCCTCCGGTTCATGGTTGATGCTTTTCGTATTTTTGGAACGGAGCCGATCGGTCACGTGGGTCCCACGCCCCGCGTACCAAAACAAAGGAGGTTCTGCGTCTTGTAACACATAAAAACAATAAACATGGATAGTATTTCGGGTGCGATCATACCAGCACTAATTCACCGGATCCCATCAGAACTCCGCAGTTAAGCGTGCTTGGGCGAGAGTAGTATTAGGATGGGTGACCCCCTGGGAAGTCCTGCGTTTTTTTAGATTTTACGTGCGGTTTTTTTGCTTTTTTTCCTTTCTTTCTTGCTATTTCTATGCTCGGGTGCCCTCCGGTTCATGGTTGATGCTTTTCGTATTTTTGGAACGGAGCCGATCGGTCACGTGGGTCCCACGCCCCGCGTACCAAAACAAAGGAGGTTCTGCGTCTTGTAACACATAAAAACAATAAACATGGATAGTATTTCGGGTGCGATCATACCAGCACTAATGCACCGGATCCCATCAGAACTCCGCAGTTAAGCGTGCTTGGGCGAGAGTAGTACTAGGATGGGTGACCCCCTGGGAAGTCCTCGTGTTGCACCCCTCTTTTTCGTTGTCCGTTTGCGTTTTTTTGGATTTTACGTGCGGTTTTTTTGCTTTTTTTCCTTTCTTTCTTGCTATTTCTATGCTCGGGTGCCCTCCGGTTCATGGTTGATGCTTTTCGTATTTTTGGAACGGAGCCGATCGGTCACGTGGGTCCCACGCCCCGCGTACCAAAACAAAGGAGGTTCTGCGTCTTGTAACACATAAAAACAATAAACATGGATAGTATTTCGGGTGCGATCATACCAGCACTAATGCACCGGATCCCATCAGAACTCCGCAGTTAAGCGTGCTTGGGCGAGAGTAGTATTAGGATGGGTGACCCCCCTGGGAAGTCCTGCGTTTTTTTAGATTTTACGTGCGGTTTTTTTGCTTTTTTTCCTTTCTTTCTTGCTATTTCTATGCTCGGGTGCCCTCCGGTTCATGGTTGATGCTTTTCGTATTTTTGGAACGGAGCCGATCGGTCACGTGGGTCCCACGCCCCGCGTACCAAAACAAAGGAGGTTCTGCGTCTTGTAACACATAAAAACAATAAACATGGATAGTATTTCGGGTGCGATCATACCAGCACTAATGCACCGGATCCCATCAGAACTCCGCAGTTAAGCGTGCTTGGGCGAGAGTAGTATTAGGATGGGTGACCCCCTGGGAAGTCCTGCGTTTTTTTAGATTTTACGTGCGGTTTTTTTGCTTTTTTTCCTTTCTTTCTTGCTATTTCTATGCTCGGGTGCCCTCCGGTTCATGGTTGATGCTTTTCGTATTTTTGGAACGGAGCCGATCGGTCACGTGGGTCCCACGCCCCGCGTACCAAAACAAAGGAGGTTCTGCGTCTTGTAACACATAAAAACAATAAACATGGATAGTATTTCGGGTGCGATCATACCAGCACTAATGCACCGGATCCCATCAGAACTCCGCAGTTAAGCGTGCTTGGGCGAGAGTAGTACTAGGATGGGTGACCCCCTGGGAAGTCCTCGTGTTGCACCCCTCTTTTTCGTTGTCCGTTTGCGTTTTTTTAGATTTTACGTGCGGTTTTTTTGCTTTTTTTCCTTTCTTTCTTGCTATTTCTATGCTCGGGTGCCCTCCGGTTCATGGTTGATGATTTTCGTATTTTTGGAACGGAGCCGATCGGTCACGTGGGTCCCACGCCCCGCGTACCAAAACAAAGGAGGTTCTGCGTCTTGTAACACATAAAAACAATAAACATGGATAGTATTTCGGGTGCGATCATACCAGCACTAATTCACCGGATCCCATCAGAACTCCGCAGTTAAGCGTGCTTGGGCGAGAGTAGTATTAGGATGGGTGACCCCCTGGGAAGTCCTGCGTTTTTTTAGATTTTACGTGCGGTTTTTTTGCTTTTTTTCCTTTCTTTCTTGCTATTTCTATGCTCGGGTGCCCTCCGGTTCATGGTTGATGCTTTTCGTATTTTTGGAACGGAGCCGATCGGTCACGTGGGTCCCACGCCCCGCGTACCAAAACAAAGGAGGTTCTGCGTCTTGTAACACATAAAAACAATAAACATGGATAGTATTTCGGGTGCGATCATACCAGCACTAATGCACCGGATCCCATCAGAACTCCGCAGTTAAGCGTGCTTGGGCGAGAGTAGTACTAGGATGGGTGACCCCCTGGGAAGTCCTCGTGTTGCACCCCCCTTTTTCGTTGTCCGTTTGCGTTTTTTTAGATTTTACGTGCGGTTTTTTTGCTTTTTTTCCTTTCTTTCTTGCTATTTCTATGCTCGGGTGCCCTCCGGTTCATGGTTGATGCTTTTCGTATTTTTGGAACGGAGCCGATCGGTCACGTGGGTCCCACGCCCCGCGTACCAAAACAAAGGAGGTTCTGCGTCTTGTAACACATAAAAACAATAAACATGGATAGTATTTCGGGTGCGATCATACCAGCACTAATGCACCGGATCCCATCAGAACTCCGCAGTTAAGCGTGCTTGGGCGAGAGTAGTACTAGGATGGGTGACCCCCTGGGAAGTCCTCGTGTTGCACCCCCCCTTTTTCGTTGTCCGTTTGCGTTTTTTTAGATTTTACGTGCGGTTTTTTTGCTTTTTTTCCTTTCTTTCTTGCTATTTCTATGCTCGGGTGCCCTCCGGTTCATGGTTGATGCTTTTCGTATTTTTGGAACGGAGCCGATCGGTCACGTGGGTCCCACGCCCCGCGTACCAAAACAAAGGAGGTTCTGCGTCTTGTAACACATAAAAACAATAAACATGGATAGTATTTCGGGTGCGATCATACCAGCACTAATGCACCGGATCCCATCAGAACTCCGCAGTTAAGCGTGCTTGGGCGAGAGTAGTACTAGGATGGGTGACCCCCTGGGAAGTCCTCGTGTTGCACCCCCCCTTTTTCGTTGTCCGTTTGCGTTTTTTTAGATTTTACGTGCGGTTTTTTTGCTTTTTTTCCTTTCTTTCTTGCTATTTCTATGCTCGGGTGCCCTCCGGTTCATGGTTGATGCTTTTCGTATTTTTGGAACGGAGCCGATCGGTCACGTGGGTCCCACGCCCCGCGTACCAAAACAAAGGAGGTTCTGCGTCTTGTAACACATAAAAACAATAAACATGGATAGTATTTCGGGTGCGATCATACCAGCACTAATGCACCGGATCCCATCAGAACTCCGCAGTTAAGCGTGCTTGGGCGAGAGTAGTATTAGGATGGGTGACCCCCTGGGAAGTCCTGCGTTTTTTTAGATTTTACGTGCGGTTTTTTTGCTTTTTTTCCTTTCTTTCTTGCTATTTCTATGCTCGGGTGCCCTCCGGTTCATGGTTGATGCTTTTCGTATTTTTGGAACGGAGCCGATCGGTCACGTGGGTCCCACGCCCCGCGTACCAAAACAAAGGAGGTTCTGCGTCTTGTAACACATAAAAACAATAAACATGGATAGTATTTCGGGTGCTATCATACCAGCACTAATGCACCGAATCCCATCAGAACTCCGCAGTTAAGCGTGCTTGGGCGAGAGTAGTACTAGGATGGGTGACCCCCTGGGAAGTCCTCGTGTTGCACCCCTCTTTTTCGTTGTCCGTTTGCGTTTTTTTAGATTTTACGTGCGGTTTTTTTGCTTTTTTTCCTTTCTTTCTTGCTATTTCTATGCTCGGGTGCCCTCCGGTTCATGGTTGATGCTTTTCGTATTTTTGGAACGGAGCCGATCGGTCACGTGGGTCCCACGCCCCGCGTACCAAAACAAAGGAGGTTCTGCGTCTTGTAACACATAAAAACAATAAACATGGATAGTATTTCGGGTGCGATCATACCAGCACTAATGCACCGGATCCCATCAGAACTCCGCAGTTAAGCGTGCTTGGGCGAGAGTAGTATTAGGATGGGTGACCCCCTGGGAAGTCCTGCGTTTTTTTAGATTTTACGTGCGGTTTTTTTGCTTTTTTTCCTTCCTTTCTTGCTATTTCTATGCTCGGGTGCCCTCCGGTTCATGGTTGATGTTTTTCGTATTTTTGGAACGGAGCCGATCGGTCACGTGGGTCCCACGCCCCGCGTACCAAAACAAAGGAGGTTCTGCGTCTTGTAACACATAAAAACAATAAACATGGATAGTATTTCGGGTGCGATCATACCAGCACTAATGCACCGGATCCCATCAGAACTCCGCAGTTAAGCGTGCTTGGGCGAGAGTAGTATTAGGATGGGTGACCCCCTGGGAAGTCCTGCGTTTTTTTAGATTTTACGTGCGGTTTTTTTGCTTTTTTTCCTTTCTTTCTTGCTATTTCTATGCTCGGGTGCCCTCCGGTTCATGGTTGATGCTTTTCGTATTTTTGGAACGGAGCCGATCGGTCACGTGGGTCCCACGCCCCGCGTACCAAAACAAAGGAGGTTCTGCGTCTTGTAACACATAAAAACAATAAACATGGATAGTATTTCGGGTGCGATCATACCAGCACTAATGCACCGGATCCCATCAGAACTCCGCAGTTAAGCGTGCTTGGGCGAGAGTAGTACTAGGATGGGTGACCCCCTGGGAAGTCCTCGTGTTGCATCCCCCTTTTTCGTTGTCCGTTTGCGTTTTTTTAGATTTTACGTGCGGTTTTTTTGCTTTTTTTCCTTTCTTTCTTGCTATTTCTATGCTCGGGTGCCCTCCGGTTCATGGTTGATGCTTTTCGTATTTTTGGAACGGAGCCGATCGGTCACGTGGGTCCCACGCCCCGCGTACCAAAACAAAGGAGGTTCTGCGTCTTGTAACACATAAAAACAATAAACATGGATAGTATTTCGGGTGCGATCATACCAGCACTAATGCACCGGATCCCATCAGAACTCCGCAGTTAAGCGTGCTTGGGCGAGAGTAGTACTAGGATGGGTGACCCCCTGGGAAGTCCTCGTGTTGCACCCCCCCTTTTTCGTTGTCCGTTTGCGTTTTTTTAGATTTTACGTGCGGTTTTTTTGCTTTTTTTCCTTTCTTTCTTGCTATTTCTATGCTCGGGTGCCCTCCGGTTCATGGTTGATGCTTTTCGTATTTTTGGAACGGAGCCGATCGGTCACGTGGGTCCCACGCCCCGCGTACCTAAACAAAGGAGGTTCTGCGTCTTGTAACACATAAAAACAATAAACATGGATAGTATTTCGGGTGCGATCATACCAGCACTAATGCACCGGATCCCATCAGAACTCCGCAGTTAAGCGTGCTTGGGCGAGAGTAGTATTAGGATGGGTGACCCCCTGGGAAGTCCTGCGTTTTTTTAGATTTTACGTGCGGTTTTTTTGCTTTTTTTCCTTTCTTTCTTGCTATTTCTATGCTCGGGTGCCCTCCGGTTCATGGTTGATGCTTTTCGTATTTTTGGAACGGAGCCGATCGGTCACGTGGGTCCCACGCCCCGCGTACCAAAACAAAGGAGGTTCTGCGTCTTGTAACACATAAAAACAATAAACATGGATAGTATTTCGGGTGCGATCATACCAGCACTAATGCACCGAATCCCATCAGAACTCCGCAGTTAAGCGTGCTTGGGCGAGAGTAGTACTAGGATGGGTGACCCCCTGGGAAGTCCTCGTGTTGCACCCCTCTTTTTCGTTGTCCGTTTGCGTTTTTTTAGATTTTACGTGCGGTTTTTTTGCTTTTTTTCCTTTCTTTCTTGCTATTTCTATGCTCGGGTGCCCTCCGGTTCATGGTTGATGCTTTTCGTATTTTTGGAACGGAGCCGATCGGTCACGTGGGTCCCACGCCCCGCGTACCAAAACAAAGGAGGTTCTGCGTCTTGTAACACATAAAAACAATAAACATGGATAGTATTTCGGGTGCGATCATACCAGCACTAATGCACCGGATCCCATCAGAACTCCGCAGTTAAGCGTGCTTGGGCGAGAGTAGTATTAGGATGGGTGACCCCCTGGGAAGTCCTGCGTTTTTTTAGATTTTACGTGCGGTTTTTTTGCTTTTTTTCCTTCCTTTCTTGCTATTTCTATGCTCGGGTGCCCTCCGGTTCATGGTTGATGTTTTTCGTATTTTTGGAACGGAGCCGATCGGTCACGTGGGTCCCACGCCCCGCGTACCAAAACAAAGGAGGTTCTGCGTCTTGTAACACATAAAAACAATAAACATGGATAGTATTTCGGGTGCGATCATACCAGCACTAATGCACCGGATCCCATCAGAACTCCGCAGTTAAGCGTGCTTGGGCGAGAGTAGTATTAGGATGGGTGACCCCCTGGGAAGTCCTGCGTTTTTTTAGATTTTACGTGCGGTTTTTTTGCTTTTTTTCCTTTCTTTCTTGCTATTTCTATGCTCGGGTGCCCTCCGGTTCATGGTTGATGCTTTTCGTATTTTTGGAACGGAGCCGATCGGTCACGTGGGTCCCACGCCCCGCGTACCAAAACAAAGGAGGTTCTGCGTCTTGTAACACATAAAAACAATAAACATGGATAGTATTTCGGGTGCGATCATACCAGCACTAATGCACCGGATCCCATCAGAACTCCGCAGTTAAGCGTGCTTGGGCGAGAGTAGTACTAGGATGGGTGACCCCCTGGGAAGTCCTCGTGTTGCATCCCCCTTTTTCGTTGTCCGTTTGCGTTTTTTTAGATTTTACGTGCGGTTTTTTTGCTTTTTTTCCTTTCTTTCTTGCTATTTCTATGCTCGGGTGCCCTCCGGTTCATGGTTGATGCTTTTCGTATTTTTGGAACGGAGCCGATCGGTCACGTGGGTCCCACGCCCCGCGTACCAAAACAAAGGAGGTTCTGCGTCTTGTAACACATAAAAACAATAAACATGGATAGTATTTCGGGTGCGATCATACCAGCACTAATGCACCGGATCCCATCAGAACTCCGCAGTTAAGCGTGCTTGGGCGAGAGTAGTACTAGGATGGGTGACCCCCTGGGAAGTCCTCGTGTTGCACCCCCCCTTTTTCGTTGTCCGTTTGCGTTTTTTTAGATTTTACGTGCGGTTTTTTTGCTTTTTTTCCTTTCTTTCTTGCTATTTCTATGCTCGGGTGCCCTCCGGTTCATGGTTGATGCTTTTCGTATTTTTGGAACGGAGCCGATCGGTCACGTGGGTCCCACGCCCCGCGTACCTAAACAAAGGAGGTTCTGCGTCTTGTAACACATAAAAACAATAAACATGGATAGTATTTCGGGTGCGATCATACCAGCACTAATGCACCGGATCCCATCAGAACTCCGCAGTTAAGCGTGCTTGGGCGAGAGTAGTATTAGGATGGGTGACCCCCTGGGAAGTCCTGCGTTTTTTTAGATTTTACGTGCGGTTTTTTTGCTTTTTTTCCTTTCTTTCTTGCTATTTCTATGCTCGGGTGCCCTCCGGTTCATGGTTGATGCTTTTCGTATTTTTGGAACGGAGCCGATCGGTCACGTGGGTCCCACGCCCCGCGTACCAAAACAAAGGAGGTTCTGCGTCTTGTAACACATAAAAACAATAAACATGGATAGTATTTCGGGTGCGATCATACCAGCACTAATGCACCGGATCCCATCAGAACTCCGCAGTTAAGCGTGCTTGGGCGAGAGTAGTACTAGGATGGGTGACCCCCTGGGAAGTCCTCGTGTTGCACCCCCCTTTTTCGTTGTCCGTTTGCGTTTTTTTAGATTTTACGTGCGGTTTTTTTGCTTTTTTTCCTTTCTTTCTTGCTATTTCTATGCTCGGGTGCCCTCCGGTTCATGGTTGATGCTTTTCGTATTTTTGGAACGGAGCCGATCGGTCACGTGGGTCCCACGCCCCGCGTACCAAAACAAAGGAGGTTCTGCGTCTTGTAACACATAAAAACAATAAACATGGATAGTATTTCGGGTGCGATCATACCAGCACTAATGCACCGGATCCCATCAGAACTCCGCAGTTAAGCGTGCTTGGGCGAGAGTAGTACTAGGATGGGTGACCCCCTGGGAAGTCCTCGTGTTGCACCCCCCTTTTTCGTTGTCCGTTTGCGTTTTTTTAGATTTTACGTGCGGTTTTTTTGCTTTTTTTCCTTTCTTTCTTGCTATTTCTATGCTCGGGTGCCCTCCGGTTCATGGTTGATGCTTTTCGTATTTTTGGAACGGAGCCGATCGGTCACGTGGGTCCCACGCCCCGCGTACCAAAACAAAGGAGGTTCTGCGTCTTGTAACACATAAAAACAATAAACATGGATAGTATTTCGGGTGCGATCATACCAGCACTAATGCACCGGATCCCATCAGAACTCCGCAGTTAAGCGTGCTTGGGCGAGAGTAGTATTAGGATGGGTGACCCCCTGGGAAGTCCTGCGTTTTTTTAGATTTTACGTGCGGTTTTTTTGCTTTTTTTCCTTTCTTTCTTGCTATTTCTATGCTCGGGTGCCCTCCGGTTCATGGTTGATGCTTTTCGTATTTTTGGAACGGAGCCGATCGGTCACGTGGGTCCCACGCCCCGCGTACCAAAACAAAGGAGGTTCTGCGTCTTGTAACACATAAAAACAATAAACATGGATAGTATTTCGGGTGCGATCATACCAGCACTAATGCACCGGATCCCATCAGAACTCCGCAGTTAAGCGTGCTTGGGCGAGAGTAGTACTAGGATGGGTGACCCCCTGGGAAGTCCTCGTGTTGCACCCCCCTTTTTCGTTGTCCGTTTGCGTTTTTTTAGATTTTACGTGCGGTTTTTTTGCTTTTTTTCCTTTCTTTCTTGCTATTTCTATGCTCGGGTGCCCTCCGGTTCATGGTTGATGCTTTTCGTATTTTTGGAACGGAGCCGATCGGTCACGTGGGTCCCACGCCCCGCGTACCAAAACAAAGGAGGTTCTGCGTCTTGTAACACATAAAAACAATAAACATGGATAGTATTTCGGGTGCGATCATACCAGCACTAATGCACCGGATCCCATCAGAACTCCGCAGTTAAGCGTGCTTGGGCGAGAGTAGTACTAGGATGGGTGACCCCCTGGGAAGTCCTCGTGTTGCACCCCCCCTTTTTCGTTGTCCGTTTGCGTTTTTTTAGATTTTACGTGCGGTTTTTTTGCTTTTTTTCCTTTCTTTCTTGCTATTTCTATGCTCGGGTGCCCTCCGGTTCATGGTTGATGCTTTTCGTATTTTTGGAACGGAGCCGATCGGTCACGTGGGTCCCACGCCCCGCGTACCAAAACAAAGGAGGTTCTGCGTCTTGTAACACATAAAAACAATAAACATGGATAATATTTCGGGTGCGATCATACCAGCACTAATGCACCGGATCCCATCAGAACTCCGCAGTTAAGCGTGCTTGGGCGAGAGTAGTATTAGGATGGGTGACCCCCTGGGAAGTCCTGCGTTTTTTTAGATTTTACGTGCGGTTTTTTTGCTTTTTTTCCTTTCTTTCTTGCAATTTCTATGCTCGGGTGCCCTCCGGTTCATGGTTGATGCTTTTCGTATTTTTGGAACGGAGCCGATCGGTCACGTGGGTCCCACGCCCCGCGTACCAAAACAAAGGAGGTTCTGCGTCTTGTAACACATAAAAACAATAAACATGGATAGTATTTCGGGTGCGATCATACCAGCACTAATGCACCGGATCCCATCAGAACTCCGCAGTTAAGCGTGCTTGGGCGAGAGTAGTACTAGGATGGGTGACCCCCTGGGAAGTCCTCGTGTCGCACCCCCCTTTTTCGTTGTCCGTTTGCGTTTTTTTAGATTTTACGTGCGGTTTTTTTGCTTTTTTTCCTTTCTTTCTTGCTATTTCTATGCTCGGGTGCCCTCCGGTTCATGGTTGATGCTTTTCGTATTTTTGGAACGGAGCCGATCGGTCACGTGGGTCCCACGCCCCGCGTACCAAAACAAAGGAGGTTCTGCGTCTTGTAACACATAAAAACAATAAACATGGATAGTATTTCGGGTGCGATCATACCAGCACTAATGCACCGGATCCCATCAGAACTCCGCAGTTAAGCGTGCTTGGGCGAGAGTAGTACTAGGATGGGTGACCCCCTGGGAAGTCCTCGTGTTGCACCCCCCTTTTTCGTTGTCCGTTTGCGTTTTTTTAGATTTTACGTGCGGTTTTTTTGCTTTTTTTCCTTTCTTTCTTGCTATTTCTATGCTCGGGTGCCCTCCGGTTCATGGTTGATGCTTTTCGTATTTTTGGAACGGAGCCGATCGGTCACGTGGGTCCCACGCCCCGCGTACCAAAACAAAGGAGGTTCTGCGTCTTGTAACACATAAAAACAATAAACATGGATAGTATTTCGGGTGCGATCATACCAGCACTAATGCACCGGATCCCATCAGAACTCCGCAGTTAAGCGTGCTTGGGCGAGAGTAGTACTAGGATGGGTGACCCCCTGGGAAGTCCTCGTGTTGCACCCCTCTTTTTCGTTGTCCGTTTGCGTTTTTTTAGATTTTACGTGCGGTTTTTTTGCTTTTTTTCCTTTCTTTCTTGCTATTTCTATGCTCGGGTGCCCTCCGGTTCATGGTTGATGCTTTTCGTATTTTTGGAACGGAGCCGATCGGTCACGTGGGTCCCACGCCCCGCGTACCAAAACAAAGGAGGTTCTGCGTCTTGTAACACATAAAAACAATAAACATGGATAGTATTTCGGGTGCGATCATACCAGCACTAATGCACCGGATCCCATCAGAACTCCGCAGTTAAGCGTGCTTGGGCGAGAGTAGTACTAGGATGGGTGACCCCCTGGGAAGTCCTGCGTTTTTTTAGATTTTACGTGCGGTTTTTTTGCTTTTTTTCCTTTCTTTCTTGCTATTTCTATGCTCGGGTGCCCTCCGGTTCATGGTTGATGCTTTTCGTATTTTTGGAACGGAGCCGATCGGTCACGTGGGTCCCACGCCCCGCGTACCAAAACAAAGGAGGTTCTGCGTCTTGTAACACATAAAAACAATAAACATGGATAGTATTTCGGGTGCGATCATACCAGCACTAATGCACCGGATCCCATCAGAACTCCGCAGTTAAGCGTGCTTGGGCGAGAGTAGTACTAGGATGGGTGACCCCCTGGGAAGTCCTCGTGTTGCACCCCCCTTTTTCGTTGTCCGTTTGCGTTTTTTTAGATTTTACGTGCGGTTTTTTTGCTTTTTTTCCTTTCTTTCTTGCTATTTCTATGCTCGGGTGCCCTCCGGTTCATGGTTGATGCTTTTCGTATTTTTGGAACGGAGCCGATCGGTCACGTGGGTCCCACGCCCCGCGTACCAAAACAAAGGAGGTTCTGCGTCTTGTAACACATAAAAACAATAAACATGGATAGTATTTCGGGTGCGATCATACCAGCACTAATGCACCGGATCCCATCAGAACTCCGCAGTTAAGCGTGCTTGGGCGAGAGTAGTACTAGGATGGGTGACCCCCTGGGAAGTCCTGCGTTTTTTTAGATTTTACGTGCGGTTTTTTTGCTTTTTTTCCTTTCTTTCTTGCTATTTCTATGCTCGGGTGCCCTCCGGTTCATGGTTGATGCTTTTCGTATTTTTGGAACGGAGCCGATCGGTCACGTGGGTCCCACGCCCCGCGTACCAAAACAAAGGAGGTTCTGCGTCTTGTAACACATAAAAACAATAAACATGGATAGTATTTCGGGTGCGATCATACCAGCACTAATGCACCGGATCCCATCAGAACTCCGCAGTTAAGCGTGCTTGGGCGAGAGTAGTACTAGGATGGGTGACCCCCTGGGAAGTCCTCGTGTTGCACCCCCCTTTTTCGTTGTCCGTTTGCGTTTTTTTAGATTTTACGTGCGGTTTTTTTGCTTTTTTTCCTTTCTTTCTTGCTATTTCTATGCTCGGGTGCCCTCCGGTTCATGGTTGATGCTTTTCGTATTTTTGGAACGGAGCCGATCGGTCACGTGGGTCCCACGCCCCGCGTACCAAAACAAAGGAGGTTCTGCGTCTTGTAACACATAAAAACAATAAACATGGATAGTATTTCGGGTGCGATCATACCAGCACTAATGCACCGGATCCCATCAGAACTCCGCAGTTAAGCGTGCTTGGGCGAGAGTAGTACTAGGATGGGTGACCCCCTGGGAAGTCCTCGTGTTGCACCCCCCCTTTTTCGTTGTCCGTTTGCGTTTTTTTAGATTTTACGTGCGGTTTTTTTGCTTTTTTTCCTTTCTTTCTTGCTATTTCTATGCTCGGGTGCCCTCCGGTTCATGGTTGATGCTTTTCGTATTTTTGGAACGGAGCCGATCGGTCACGTGGGTCCCACGCCCCGCGTACCAAAACAAAGGAGGTTCTGCGTCTTGTAACACATAAAAACAATAAACATGGATAGTATTTCGGGTGCGATCATACCAGCACTAATGCACCGGATCCCATCAGAACTCCGCAGTTAAGCGTGCTTGGGCGAGAGTAGTATTAGGATGGGTGACCCCCTGGGAAGTCCTGCGTTTTTTTAGATTTTACGTGCGGTTTTTTTGCTTTTTTTCCTTTCTTTCTTGCTATTTCTATGCTCGGGTGCCCTCCGGTTCATGGTTGATGCTTTTCGTATTTTTGGAACGGAGCCGATCGGTCACGTGGGTCCCACGCCCCGCGTACCAAAACAAAGGAGGTTCTGCGTCTTGTAACACATAAAAACAATAAACATGGATAGTATTTCGGGTGCGATCATACCAGCACTAATGCACCGGATCCCATCAGAACTCCGCAGTTAAGCGTGCTTGGGCGAGAGTAGTACTAGGATGGGTGACCCCCTGGGAAGTCCTCGTGTTGCACCCCCCTTTTTCGTTGTCCGTTTGCGTTTTTTTAGATTTTACGTGCGGTTTTTTTGCTTTTTTTCCTTTCTTTCTTGCTATTTCTATGCTCGGGTGCCCTCCGGTTCATGGTTGATGCTTTTCGTATTTTTGGAACGGAGCCGATCGGTCACGTGGGTCCCACGCCCCGCGTACCAAAACAAAGGAGGTTCTGCGTCTTGTAACACATAAAAACAATAAACATGGATAGTATTTCGGGTGCGATCATACCAGCACTAATGCACCGGATCCCATCAGAACTCCGCAGTTAAGCGTGCTTGGGCGAGAGTAGTACTAGGATGGGTGACCCCCTGGGAAGTCCTCGTGTTGCACCCCTCTTTTTCGTTGTCCGTTTGCGTTTTTTTAGATTTTACGTGCGGTTTTTTTGCTTTTTTTCCTTTCTTTCTTGCTATTTCTATGCTCGGGTGCCCTCCGGTTCATGGTTGATGCTTTTCGTATTTTTGGAACGGAGCCGATCGGTCACGTGGGTCCCACGCCCCGCGTACCAAAACAAAGGAGGTTCTGCGTCTTGTAACACATAAAAACAATAAACATGGATAGTATTTCGGGTGCGATCATACCAGCACTAATGCACCGGATCCCATCAGAACTCCGCAGTTAAGCGTGCTTGGGCGAGAGTAGTATTAGGATGGGTGACCCCCTGGGAAGTCCTGCGTTTTTTTAGATTTTACGTGCGGTTTTTTTGCTTTTTTTCCTTTCTTTCTTGCTATTTCTATGCTCGGGTGCCCTCCGGTTCATGGTTGATGCTTTTCGTATTTTTGGAACGGAGCCGATCGGTCACGTGGGTCCCACGCCCCGCGTACCAAAACAAAGGAGGTTCTGCGTCTTGTAACACATAAAAACAATAAACATGGATAGTATTTCGGGTGCGATCATACCAGCACTAATGCACCGGATCCCATCAGAACTCCGCAGTTAAGCGTGCTTGGGCGAGAGTAGTACTAGGATGGGTGACCCCCTGGGAAGTCCTCGTGTTGCACCCCCCCTTTTTCGTTGTCCGTTTGCGTTTTTTTAGATTTTACGTGCGGTTTTTTTGCTTTTTTTCCTTTCTTTCTTGCTATTTCTATGCTCGGGTGCCCTCCGGTTCATGGTTGATGCTTTTCGTATTTTTGGAACGGAGCCGATCGGTCACGTGGGTCCCACGCCCCGCGTACCAAAACAAAGGAGGTTCTGCGTCTTGTAACACATAAAAACAATAAACATGGATAGTATTTCGGGTGCGATCATACCAGCACTAATGCACCGGATCCCATCAGAACTCCGCAGTTAAGCGTGCTTGGGCGAGAGTAGTATTAGGATGGGTGACCCCCTGGGAAGTCCTGCGTTTTTTTAGATTTTACGTGCGGTTTTTTTGCTTTTTTTCCTTTCTTTCTTGCTATTTCTATGCTCGGGTGCCCTCCGGTTCATGGTTGATGCTTTTCGTATTTTTGGAACGGAGCCGATCGGTCACGTGGGTCCCACGCCCCGCGTACCAAAACAAAGGAGGTTCTGCGTCTTGTAACACATAAAAACAATAAACATGGATAGTATTTCGGGTGCGATCATACCAGCACTAATGCACCGGATCCCATCAGAACTCCGCAGTTAAGCGTGCTTGGGCGAGAGTAGTACTAGGATGGGTGACCCCCTGGGAAGTCCTCGTGTTGCACCCCCCTTTTTCGTTGTCCGTTTGCGTTTTTTTAGATTTTACGTGCGGTTTTTTTGCTTTTTTTCCTTTCTTTCTTGCTATTTCTATGCTCGGGTGCCCTCCGGTTCATGGTTGATGCTTTTCGTATTTTTGGAACGGAGCCGATCGGTCACGTGGGTCCCACGCCCCGCGTACCAAAACAAAGGAGGTTCTGCGTCTTGTAACACATAAAAACAATAAACATGGATAGTATTTCGGGTGCGATCATACCAGCACTAATGCACCGGATCCCATCAGAACTCCGCAGTTAAGCGTGCTTGGGCGAGAGTAGTACTAGGATGGGTGACCCCCTGGGAAGTCCTCGTGTTGCACCCCCCTTTTTCGTTGTCCGTTTGCGTTTTTTTAGATTTTACGTGCGGTTTTTTTGTTTTTTTTCCTTTCTTTCTTGCTATTTCTATGCTCGGGTGCCCTCCGGTTCATGGTTGATGCTTTTCGTATTTTTGGAACGGAGCCGATCGGTCACGTGGGTCCCACGCCCCGCGTACCAAAACAAAGGAGGTTCTGCGTCTTGTAACACATAAAAACAATAAACATGGATAGTATTTCGGGTGCGATCATACCAGCACTAATGCACCGGATCCCATCAGAACTCCGCAGTTAAGCGTGCTTGGGCGAGAGTAGTACTAGGATGGGTGACCCCCTGGGAAGTCCTCGTGTTGCACCCCTCTTTTTCGTTGTCCGTTTGCGTTTTTTTAGATTTTACGTGCGGTTTTTTTGCTTTTTTTCCTTTCTTTCTTGCTATTTCTATGCTCGGGTGCCCTCCGGTTCATGGTTGATGCTTTTCGTATTTTTGGAACGGAGCCGATCGGTCACGTGGGTCCCACGCCCCGCGTACCAAAACAAAGGAGGTTCTGCGTCTTGTAACACATAAAAACAATAAACATGGATAGTATTTCGGGTGCGATCATACCAGCACTAATGCACCGGATCCCATCAGAACTCCGCAGTTAAGCGTGCTTGGGCGAGAGTAGTATTAGGATGGGTGACCCCCTGGGAAGTCCTGCGTTTTTTTAGATTTTACGTGCGGTTTTTTTGCTTTTTTTCCTTTCTTTCTTGCTATTTCTATGCTCGGGTGCCCTCCGGTTCATGGTTGATGCTTTTCGTATTTTTGGAACGGAGCCGATCGGTCACGTGGGTCCCACGCCCCGCGTACCAAAACAAAGGAGGTTCTGCGTCTTGTAACACATAAAAACAATAAACATGGATAGTATTTCGGGTGCGATCATACCAGCACTAATGCACCAGATCCCATCAGAACTCCGCAGTTAAGCGTGCTTGGGCGAGAGTAGTACTAGGATGGGTGACCCCCTGGGAAGTCCTCGTGTTGCACCCCCCTTTTTCGTTGTCCGTTTGCGTTTTTTTAGATTTTACGTGCGGTTTTTTTGCTTTTTTTCCTTTCTTTCTTGCTATTTCTATGCTCGGGTGCCCTCCGGTTCATGGTTGATGCTTTTCGTATTTTTGGAACGGAGCCGATCGGTCACGTGGGTCCCACGCCCCGCGTACCAAAACAAAGGAGGTTCTGCGTCTTGTAACACATAAAAACAATAAACATGGATAGTATTTCGGGTGCGATCATACCAGCACTAATGCACCGGATCCCATCAGAACTCCGCAGTTAAGCGTGCTTGGGCGAGAGTAGTACTAGGATGGGTGACCCCCTGGGAAGTCCTCGTGTTGCACCCCCCCTTTTTCGTTGTCCGTTTGCGTTTTTTTAGATTTTACGTGCGGTTTTTTTGCTTTTTTTCCTTTCTTTCTTGCTATTTCTATGCTCGGGTGCCCTCCGGTTCATGGTTGATGCTTTTCGTATTTTTGGAACGGAGCCGATCGGTCACGTGGGTCCCACGCCCCGCGTACCAAAACAAAGGAGGTTCTGCGTCTTGTAACACATAAAAACAATAAACATGGATAGTATTTCGGGTGCGATCATACCAGCACTAATGCACCGGATCCCATCAGAACTCCGCAGTTAAGCGTGCTTGGGCGAGAGTAGTATTAGGATGGGTGACCCCCTGGGAAGTCCTGCGTTTTTTTAGATTTTACGTGCGGTTTTTTTGCTTTTTTTCCTTTCTTTCTTGCTATTTCTATGCTCGGGTGCCCTCCGGTTCATGGTTGATGCTTTTCGTATTTTTGGAACGGAGCCGATCGGTCACGTGGGTCCCACGCCCCGCGTACCAAAACAAAGGAGGTTCTGCGTCTTGTAACACATAAAAACAATAAACATGGATAGTATTTCGGGTGCGATCATACCAGCACTAATGCACCGGATCCCATCAGAACTCCGCAGTTAAGCGTGCTTGGGCGAGAGTAGTACTAGGATGGGTGACCCCCTGGGAAGTCCTCGTGTTGCACCCCCCTTTTTCGTTGTCCGTTTGCGTTTTTTTAGATTTTACGTGCGGTTTTTTTGCTTTTTTTCCTTTCTTTCTTGCTATTTCTATGCTCGGGTGCCCTCCGGTTCATGGTTGATGCTTTTCGTATTTTTGGAACGGAGCCGATCGGTCACGTGGGTCCCACGCCCCGCGTACCAAAACAAAGGAGGTTCTGCGTCTTGTAACACATAAAAACAATAAACATGGATAGTATTTCGGGTGCGATCATACCAGCACTAATGCACCGGATCCCATCAGAACTCCGCAGTTAAGCGTGCTTGGGCGAGAGTAGTACTAGGATGGGTGACCCCCTGGGAAGTCCTCGTGTTGCACCCCCCTTTTTCGTTGTCCGTTTGCGTTTTTTTAGATTTTACGTGCGGTTTTTTTGTTTTTTTTCCTTTCTTTCTTGCTATTTCTATGCTCGGGTGCCCTCCGGTTCATGGTTGATGCTTTTCGTATTTTTGGAACGGAGCCGATCGGTCACGTGGGTCCCACGCCCCGCGTACCAAAACAAAGGAGGTTCTGCGTCTTGTAACACATAAAAACAATAAACATGGATAGTATTTCGGGTGCGATCATACCAGCACTAATGCACCGGATCCCATCAGAACTCCGCAGTTAAGCGTGCTTGGGCGAGAGTAGTACTAGGATGGGTGACCCCCTGGGAAGTCCTCGTGTTGCACCCCTCTTTTTCGTTGTCCGTTTGCGTTTTTTTAGATTTTACGTGCGGTTTTTTTGCTTTTTTTCCTTTCTTTCTTGCTATTTCTATGCTCGGGTGCCCTCCGGTTCATGGTTGATGCTTTTCGTATTTTTGGAACGGAGCCGATCGGTCACGTGGGTCCCACGCCCCGCGTACCAAAACAAAGGAGGTTCTGCGTCTTGTAACACATAAAAACAATAAACATGGATAGTATTTCGGGTGCGATCATACCAGCACTAATGCACCGGATCCCATCAGAACTCCGCAGTTAAGCGTGCTTGGGCGAGAGTAGTATTAGGATGGGTGACCCCCTGGGAAGTCCTGCGTTTTTTTAGATTTTACGTGCGGTTTTTTTGCTTTTTTTCCTTTCTTTCTTGCTATTTCTATGCTCGGGTGCCCTCCGGTTCATGGTTGATGCTTTTCGTATTTTTGGAACGGAGCCGATCGGTCACGTGGGTCCCACGCCCCGCGTACCAAAACAAAGGAGGTTCTGCGTCTTGTAACACATAAAAACAATAAACATGGATAGTATTTCGGGTGCGATCATACCAGCACTAATGCACCAGATCCCATCAGAACTCCGCAGTTAAGCGTGCTTGGGCGAGAGTAGTACTAGGATGGGTGACCCCCTGGGAAGTCCTCGTGTTGCACCCCCCTTTTTCGTTGTCCGTTTGCGTTTTTTTAGATTTTACGTGCGGTTTTTTTGCTTTTTTTCCTTTCTTTCTTGCTATTTCTATGCTCGGGTGCCCTCCGGTTCATGGTTGATGCTTTTCGTATTTTTGGAACGGAGCCGATCGGTCACGTGGGTCCCACGCCCCGCGTACCAAAACAAAGGAGGTTCTGCGTCTTGTAACACATAAAAACAATAAACATGGATAGTATTTCGGGTGCGATCATACCAGCACTAATGCACCGGATCCCATCAGAACTCCGCAGTTAAGCGTGCTTGGGCGAGAGTAGTACTAGGATGGGTGACCCCCTGGGAAGTCCTCGTGTTGCACCCCCCCTTTTTCGTTGTCCGTTTGCGTTTTTTTAGATTTTACGTGCGGTTTTTTTGCTTTTTTTCCTTTCTTTCTTGCTATTTCTATGCTCGGGTGCCCTCCGGTTCATGGTTGATGCTTTTCGTATTTTTGGAACGGAGCCGATCGGTCACGTGGGTCCCACGCCCCGCGTACCAAAACAAAGGAGGTTCTGCGTCTTGTAACACATAAAAACAATAAACATGGATAGTATTTCGGGTGCGATCATACCAGCACTAATGCACCGGATCCCATCAGAACTCCGCAGTTAAGCGTGCTTGGGTGAGAGTAGTATTAGGATGGGTGACCCCCTGGGAAGTCCTGCGTTTTTTTAGATTTTACGTGCGGTTTTTTTGCTTTTTTTCCTTTCTTTCTTGCTATTTCTATGCTCGGGTGCCCTCCGGTTCATGGTTGATGCTTTTCGTATTTTTGGAACGGAGCCGATCGGTCACGTGGGTCCCACGCCCCGCGTACCAAAACAAAGGAGGTTCTGCGTCTTGTAACACATAAAAACAATAAACATGGATAGTATTTCGGGTGCGATCATACCAGCACTAATGCACCGGATCCCATCAGAACTCCGCAGTTAAGCGTGCTTGGGCGAGAGTAGTACTAGGATGGGTGACCCCCTGGGAAGTCCTCGTGTTGCACCCCCCTTTTTCGTTGTCCGTTTGCGTTTTTTTAGATTTTACGTGCGGTTTTTTTGCTTTTTTTCCTTTCTTTCTTGCTATTTCTATGCTCGGGTGCCCTCCGGTTCATGGTTGATGCTTTTCGTATTTTTGGAACGGAGCCGATCGGTCACGTGGGTCCCACGCCCCGCGTACCAAAACAAAGGAGGTTCTGCGTCTTGTAACACATAAAAACAATAAACATGGATAGTATTTCGGGTGCGATCATACCAGCACTAATGCACCGGATCCCATCAGAACTCCGCAGTTAAGCGTGCTTGGGCGAGAGTAGTACTAGGATGGGTGACCCCCTGGGAAGTCCTCGTGTTGCACCCCTCTTTTTCGTTGTCCGTTTGCGTTTTTTTAGATTTTACGTGCGGTTTTTTTGCTTTTTTTCCTTTCTTTCTTGCTATTTCTATGCTCGGGTGCCCTCCGGTTCATGGTTGATGCTTTTCGTATTTTTGGAACGGAGCCGATCGGTCACGTGGGTCCCACGCCCCGCGTACCAAAACAAAGGAGGTTCTGCGTCTTGTAACACATAAAAACAATAAACATGGATAGTATTTCGGGTGCGATCATACCAGCACTAATGCACCGGATCCCATCAGAACTCCGCAGTTAAGCGTGCTTGGGCGAGAGTAGTATTAGGATGGGTGACCCCCTGGGAAGTCCTGCGTTTTTTTAGATTTTACGTGCGGTTTTTTTGCTTTTTTTCCTTTCTTTCTTGCTATTTCTATGCTCGGGTGCCCTCCGGTTCATGGTTGATGCTTTTCGTATTTTTGGAACGGAGCCGATCGGTCACGTGGGTCCCACGCCCCGCGTACCAAAACAAAGGAGGTTCTGCGTCTTGTAACACATAAAAACAATAAACATGGATAGTATTTCGGGTGCGATCATACCAGCACTAATGCACCGGATCCCATCAGAACTCCGCAGTTAAGCGTGCTTGGGCGAGAGTAGTACTAGGATGGGTGACCCCCTGGGAAGTCCTCGTGTTGCACCCCCCCTTTTTCGTTGTCCGTTTGCGTTTTTTTAGATTTTACGTGCGGTTTTTTTGCTTTTTTTCCTTTCTTTCTTGCTATTTCTATGCTCGGGTGCCCTCCGGTTCATGGTTGATGCTTTTCGTATTTTTGGAACGGAGCCGATCGGTCACGTGGGTCCCACGCCCCGCGTACCAAAACAAAGGAGGTTCTGCGTCTTGTAACACATAAAAACAATAAACATGGATAGTATTTCGGGTGCGATCATACCAGCACTAATGCACCGGATCCCATCAGAACTCCGCAGTTAAGCGTGCTTGGGTGAGAGTAGTATTAGGATGGGTGACCCCCTGGGAAGTCCTGCGTTTTTTTAGATTTTACGTGCGGTTTTTTTGCTTTTTTTCCTTTCTTTCTTGCTATTTCTATGCTCGGGTGCCCTCCGGTTCATGGTTGATGCTTTTCGTATTTTTGGAACGGAGCCGATCGGTCACGTGGGTCCCACGCCCCGCGTACCAAAACAAAGGAGGTTCTGCGTCTTGTAACACATAAAAACAATAAACATGGATAGTATTTCGGGTGCGATCATACCAGCACTAATGCACCGGATCCCATCAGAACTCCGCAGTTAAGCGTGCTTGGGCGAGAGTAGTACTAGGATGGGTGACCCCCTGGGAAGTCCTCGTGTTGCACCCCCCTTTTTCGTTGTCCGTTTGCGTTTTTTTAGATTTTACGTGCGGTTTTTTTGCTTTTTTTCCTTTCTTTCTTGCTATTTCTATGCTCGGGTGCCCTCCGGTTCATGGTTGATGCTTTTCGTATTTTTGGAACGGAGCCGATCGGTCACGTGGGTCCCACGCCCCGCGTACCAAAACAAAGGAGGTTCTGCGTCTTGTAACACATAAAAACAATAAACATGGATAGTATTTCGGGTGCGATCATACCAGCACTAATGCACCGGATCCCATCAGAACTCCGCAGTTAAGCGTGCTTGGGCGAGAGTAGTACTAGGATGGGTGACCCCCTGGGAAGTCCTCGTGTTGCACCCCTCTTTTTCGTTGTCCGTTTGCGTTTTTTTAGATTTTACGTGCGGTTTTTTTGCTTTTTTTCCTTTCTTTCTTGCTATTTCTATGCTCGGGTGCCCTCCGGTTCATGGTTGATGCTTTTCGTATTTTTGGAACGGAGCCGATCGGTCACGTGGGTCCCACGCCCCGCGTACCAAAACAAAGGAGGTTCTGCGTCTTGTAACACATAAAAACAATAAACATGGATAGTATTTCGGGTGCGATCATACCAGCACTAATGCACCGGATCCCATCAGAACTCCGCAGTTAAGCGTGCTTGGGCGAGAGTAGTATTAGGATGGGTGACCCCCTGGGAAGTCCTGCGTTTTTTTAGATTTTACGTGCGGTTTTTTTGCTTTTTTTCCTTTCTTTCTTGCTATTTCTATGCTCGGGTGCCCTCCGGTTCATGGTTGATGCTTTTCGTATTTTTGGAACGGAGCCGATCGGTCACGTGGGTCCCACGCCCCGCGTACCAAAACAAAGGAGGTTCTGCGTCTTGTAACACATAAAAACAATAAACATGGATAGTATTTCGGGTGCGATCATACCAGCACTAATGCACCGGATCCCATCAGAACTCCGCAGTTAAGCGTGCTTGGGCGAGAGTAGTACTAGGATGGGTGACCCCCTGGGAAGTCCTCGTGTTGCACCCCCCTTTTTCGTTGTCCGTTTGCGTTTTTTTAGATTTTACGTGCGGTTTTTTTGCTTTTTTTCCTTTCTTTCTTGCTATTTCTATGCTCGGGTGCCCTCCGGTTCATGGTTGATGCTTTTCGTATTTTTGGAACGGAGCCGATCGGTCACGTGGGTCCCACGCCCCGCGTACCAAAACAAAGGAGGTTCTGCGTCTTGTAACACATAAAAACAATAAACATGGATAGTATTTCGGGTGCGATCATACCAGCACTAATGCACCGGATCCCATCAGAACTCCGCAGTTAAGCGTGCTTGGGCGAGAGTAGTACTAGGATGGGTGACCCCCTGGGAAGTCCTCGTGTTGCACCCCCCTTTTTCGTTGTCCGTTTGCGTTTTTTTAGATTTTACGTGCGGTTTTTTTGCTTTTTTTCCTTTCTTTCTTGCTATTTCTATGCTCGGGTGCCCTCCGGTTCATGGTTGATGGTTTTCGTATTTTTGGAACGGAGCCGATCGGTCACGTGGGTCCCACGCCCCGCGTACCAAAACAAAGGAGGTTCTGCGTCTTGTAACACATAAAAACAATAAACATGGATAGTATTTCGGGTGCGATCATACCAGCACTAATGCACCGGATCCCATCAGAACTCCGCAGTTAAGCGTGCTTGGGCGAGAGTAGTATTAGGATGGGTGACCCCCTGGGAAGTCCTGCGTTTTTTTAGATTTTACGTGCGGTTTTTTTGCTTTTTTTCCTTTCTTTCTTGCTATTTCTATGCTCGGGTGCCCTCCGGTTCATGGTTGATGCTTTTCGTATTTTTGGAACGGAGCCGATCGGTCACGTGGGTCCCACGCCCCGCGTACCAAAACAAAGGAGGTTCTGCGTCTTGTAACACATAAAAACAATAAACATGGATAGTATTTCGGGTGCGATCATACCAGCACTAATGCACCGGATCCCATCAGAACTCCGCAGTTAAGCGTGCTTGGGCGAGAGTAGTACTAGGATGGGTGACCCCCTGGGAAGTCCTCGTGTTGCACCCCCCTTTTTCGTTGTCCGTTTGCGTTTTTTTAGATTTTACGTGCGGTTTTTTTGCTTTTTTTCCTTTCTTTCTTGCTATTTCTATGCTCGGGTGCCCTCCGGTTCATGGTTGATGCTTTTCGTATTTTTGGAACGGAGCCGATCGGTCACGTGGGTCCCACGCCCCGCGTACCAAAACAAAGGAGGTTCTGCGTCTTGTAACACATAAAAACAATAAACATGGATAGTATTTCGGGTGCGATCATACCAGCACTAATGCACCGGATCCCATCAGAACTCCGCAGTTAAGCGTGCTTGGGCGAGAGTAGTACTAGGATGGGTGACCCCCTGGGAAGTCCTCGTGTTGCACCCCCCCTTTTTCGTTGTCCGTTTGCGTTTTTTTAGATTTTACGTGCGGTTTTTTTGCTTTTTTTCCTTTCTTTCTTGCTATTTCTATGCTCGGGTGCCCTCCGGTTCATGGTTGATGCTTTTCGTATTTTTGGAACGGAGCCGATCGGTCACGTGGGTCCCACGCCCCGCGTACCAAAACAAAGGAGGTTCTGCGTCTTGTAACACATAAAAACAATAAACATGGATAATATTTCGGGTGCGATCATACCAGCACTAATGCACCGGATCCCATCAGAACTCCGCAGTTAAGCGTGCTTGGGCGAGAGTAGTATTAGGATGGGTGACCCCCTGGGAAGTCCTGCGTTTTTTTAGATTTTACGTGCGGTTTTTTTGCTTTTTTTCCTTTCTTTCTTGCAATTTCTATGCTCGGGTGCCCTCCGGTTCATGGTTGATGCTTTTCGTATTTTTGGAACGGAGCCGATCGGTCACGTGGGTCCCACGCCCCGCGTACCAAAACAAAGGAGGTTCTGCGTCTTGTAACACATAAAAACAATAAACATGGATAGTATTTCGGGTGCGATCATACCAGCACTAATGCACCGGATCCCATCAGAACTCCGCAGTTAAGCGTGCTTGGGCGAGAGTAGTACTAGGATGGGTGACCCCCTGGGAAGTCCTCGTGTTGCACCCCCCTTTTTCGTTGTCCGTTTGCGTTTTTTTAGATTTTACGTGCGGTTTTTTTGCTTTTTTTCCTTTCTTTCTTGCTATTTCTATGCTCGGGTGCCCTCCGGTTCATGGTTGATGCTTTTCGTATTTTTGGAACGGAGCCGATCGGTCACGTGGGTCCCACGCCCCGCGTACCAAAACAAAGGAGGTTCTGCGTCTTGTAACACATAAAAACAATAAACATGGATAGTATTTCGGGTGCGATCATACCAGCACTAATGCACCGGATCCCATCAGAACTCCGCAGTTAAGCGTGCTTGGGCGAGAGTAGTACTAGGATGGGTGACCCCCTGGGAAGTCCTCGTGTTGCACCCCCCTTTTTCGTTGTCCGTTTGCGTTTTTTTAGATTTTACGTGCGGTTTTTTTGCTTTTTTTCCTTTCTTTCTTGCTATTTCTATGCTCGGGTGCCCTCCGGTTCATGGTTGATGCTTTTCGTATTTTTGGAACGGAGCCGATCGGTCACGTGGGTCCCACGCCCCGCGTACCAAAACAAAGGAGGTTCTGCGTCTTGTAACACATAAAAACAATAAAACATGGATAGTATTTCGGGTGCGATCATACCAGCACTAATGCACCGGATCCCATCAGAACTCCGCAGTTAAGCGTGCTTGGGCGAGAGTAGTACTAGGATGGGTGACCCCCTGGGAAGTCCTCGTGTTGCACCCCTCTTTTTCGTTGTCCGTTTGCGTTTTTTTAGATTTTACGTGCGGTTTTTTTGCTTTTTTTCCTTTCTTTCTTGCTATTTCTATGCTCGGGTGCCCTCCGGTTCATGGTTGATGCTTTTCGTATTTTTGGAACGGAGCCGATCGGTCACGTGGGTCCCACGCCCCGCGTACCAAAACAAAGGAGGTTCTGCGTCTTGTAACACATAAAAACAATAAACATGGATAGTATTTCGGGTGCGATCATACCAGCACTAATGCACCGGATCCCATCAGAACTCCGCAGTTAAGCGTGCTTGGGCGAGAGTAGTACTAGGATGGGTGACCCCCTGGGAAGTCCTGCGTTTTTTTAGATTTTACGTGCGGTTTTTTTGCTTTTTTTCCTTTCTTTCTTGCTATTTCTATGCTCGGGTGCCCTCCGGTTCATGGTTGATGCTTTTCGTATTTTTGGAACGGAGCCGATCGGTCACGTGGGTCCCACGCCCCGCGTACCAAAACAAAGAAGGTTCTGCGTCTTGTAACACATAAAAACAATAAACATGGATAGTATTTCGGGTGCGATCATACCAGCACTAATGCACCGGATCCCATCAAAACTCCGCAGTTAAGCGTGCTTGGGCGAGA
The DNA here is from genome assembly GCF_051521515.1 of Lactuca serriola. Lineage (NCBI taxonomy): Eukaryota > Viridiplantae > Streptophyta > Magnoliopsida > Asterales > Asteraceae > Lactuca > Lactuca serriola. Next base: position 202,721,776 of record NC_136408.1, on the reverse strand, counting down.
GTAGTACTAGGATGGGTGACCCCCTGGGAAGTCCTCGTGTTGCACCCCCCTTTTTCGTTGTCCGTTTGCGTTTTTTTAGATTTTACGTGCGGTTTTTTTGCTTTTTTTCCTTTCTTTCTTGCTATTTCTATGCTCGGGTGCCCTCCGGTTCATGGTTGATGCTTTTCGTATTTTTGGAACGGAGCCGATCGGTCACGTGGGTCCCACGCCCCGCGTACCAAAACAAAGGAGGTTCTGCGTCTTGTAACACATAAAAACAATAAACATGGATAGTATTTCGGGTGCGATCATACCAGCACTAATGCACCGGATCCCATCAGAACTCCGCAGTTAAGCGTGCTTGGGCGAGAGTAGTACTAGGATGGGTGACCCCCTGGGAAGTCCTCGTGTTGCACCCCCCCTTTTTCGTTGTCCGTTTGCGTTTTTTTAGATTTTACGTGCGGTTTTTTTGCTTTTTTTCCTTTCTTTCTTGCTATTTCTATGCTCGGGTGCCCTCCGGTTCATGGTTGATGCTTTTCGTATTTTTGGAACGGAGCCGATCGGTCACGTGGGTCCCACGCCCCGCGTACCAAAACAAAGGAGGTTCTGCGTCTTGTAACACATAAAAACAATAAACATGGATAGTATTTCGGGTGCGATCATACCAGCACTAATGCACCGGATCCCATCAGAACTCCGCAGTTAAGCGTGCTTGGGCGAGAGTAGTATTAGGATGGGTGACCCCCTGGGAAGTCCTGCGTTTTTTTAGATTTTACGTGCGGTTTTTTTGCTTTTTTTCCTTTCTTTCTTGCTATTTCTATGCTCGGGTGCCCTCCGGTTCATGGTTGATGCTTTTCGTATTTTTGGAACGGAGCCGATCGGTCACGTGGGTCCCACGCCCCGCGTACCAAAACAAAGGAGGTTCTGCGTCTTGTAACACATAAAAACAATAAACATGGATAGTATTTCGGGTGCGATCATACCAGCACTAATGCACCGGATCCCATCAGAACTCCGCAGTTAAGCGTGCTTGGGCGAGAGTAGTACTAGGATGGGTGACCCCCTGGGAAGTCCTCGTGTTGCACCCCCCTTTTTCGTTGTCCGTTTGCGTTTTTTTAGATTTTACGTGCGGTTTTTTTGCTTTTTTTCCTTTCTTTCTTGCTATTTCTATGCTCGGGTGCCCTCCGGTTCATGGTTGATGCTTTTCGTATTTTTGGAACGGAGCCGATCGGTCACGTGGGTCCCACGCCCCGCGTACCAAAACAAAGGAGGTTCTGCGTCTTGTAACACATAAAAACAATAAACATGGATAGTATTTCGGGTGCGATCATACCAGCACTAATGCACCGGATCCCATCAGAACTCCGCAGTTAAGCGTGCTTGGGCGAGAGTAGTACTAGGATGGGTGACCCCCTGGGAAGTCCTCGTGTTGCACCCCTCTTTTTCGTTGTCCGTTTGCGTTTTTTTAGATTTTACGTGCGGTTTTTTTGCTTTTTTTCCTTTCTTTCTTGCTATTTCTATGCTCGGGTGCCCTCCGGTTCATGGTTGATGCTTTTCGTATTTTTGGAACGGAGCCGATCGGTCACGTGGGTCCCACGCCCCGCGTACCAAAACAAAGGAGGTTCTGCGTCTTGTAACACATAAAAACAATAAACATGGATAGTATTTCGGGTGCGATCATACCAGCACTAATGCACCGGATCCCATCAGAACTCCGCAGTTAAGCGTGCTTGGGCGAGAGTAGTATTAGGATGGGTGACCCCCTGGGAAGTCCTGCGTTTTTTTAGATTTTACGTGCGGTTTTTTTGCTTTTTTTCCTTTCTTTCTTGCTATTTCTATGCTCGGGTGCCCTCCGGTTCATGGTTGATGCTTTTCGTATTTTTGGAACGGAGCCGATCGGTCACGTGGGTCCCACGCCCCGCGTACCAAAACAAAGGAGGTTCTGCGTCTTGTAACACATAAAAACAATAAACATGGATAGTATTTCGGGTGCGATCATACCAGCACTAATGCACCGGATCCCATCAGAACTCCGCAGTTAAGCGTGCTTGGGCGAGAGTAGTACTAGGATGGGTGACCCCCTGGGAAGTCCTCGTGTTGCACCCCCCCTTTTTCGTTGTCCGTTTGCGTTTTTTTAGATTTTACGTGCGGTTTTTTTGCTTTTTTTCCTTTCTTTCTTGCTATTTCTATGCTCGGGTGCCCTCCGGTTCATGGTTGATGCTTTTCGTATTTTTGGAACGGAGCCGATCGGTCACGTGGGTCCCACGCCCCGCGTACCAAAACAAAGGAGGTTCTGCGTCTTGTAACACATAAAAACAATAAACATGGATAGTATTTCGGGTGCGATCATACCAGCACTAATGCACCGGATCCCATCAGAACTCCGCAGTTAAGCGTGCTTGGGCGAGAGTAGTATTAGGATGGGTGACCCCCTGGGAAGTCCTGCGTTTTTTTAGATTTTACGTGCGGTTTTTTTGCTTTTTTTCCTTTCTTTCTTGCTATTTCTATGCTCGGGTGCCCTCCGGTTCATGGTTGATGCTTTTCGTATTTTTGGAACGGAGCCGATCGGTCACGTGGGTCCCACGCCCCGCGTACCAAAACAAAGGAGGTTCTGCGTCTTGTAACACATAAAAACAATAAACATGGATAGTATTTCGGGTGCGATCATACCAGCACTAATGCACCGGATCCCATCAGAACTCCGCAGTTAAGCGTGCTTGGGCGAGAGTAGTACTAGGATGGGTGACCCCCTGGGAAGTCCTCGTGTTGCACCCCCCTTTTTCGTTGTCCGTTTGCGTTTTTTTAGATTTTACGTGCGGTTTTTTTGCTTTTTTTCCTTTCTTTCTTGCTATTTCTATGCTCGGGTGCCCTCCGGTTCATGGTTGATGCTTTTCGTATTTTTGGAACGGAGCCGATCGGTCACGTGGGTCCCACGCCCCGCGTACCAAAACAAAGGAGGTTCTGCGTCTTGTAACACATAAAAACAATAAACATGGATAGTATTTCGGGTGCGATCATACCAGCACTAATGCACCGGATCCCATCAGAACTCCGCAGTTAAGCGTGCTTGGGCGAGAGTAGTACTAGGATGGGTGACCCCCTGGGAAGTCCTCGTGTTGCACCCCCCTTTTTCGTTGTCCGTTTGCGTTTTTTTAGATTTTACGTGCGGTTTTTTTTGTTTTTTTTCCTTTCTTTCTTGCTATTTCTATGCTCGGGTGCCCTCCGGTTCATGGTTGATGCTTTTCGTATTTTTGGAACGGAGCCGATCGGTCACGTGGGTCCCACGCCCCGCGTACCAAAACAAAGGAGGTTCTGCGTCTTGTAACACATAAAAACAATAAACATGGATAGTATTTCGGGTGCGATCATACCAGCACTAATGCACCGGATCCCATCAGAACTCCGCAGTTAAGCGTGCTTGGGCGAGAGTAGTACTAGGATGGGTGACCCCCTGGGAAGTCCTCGTGTTGCACCCCTCTTTTTCGTTGTCCGTTTGCGTTTTTTTAGATTTTACGTGCGGTTTTTTTGCTTTTTTTCCTTTCTTTCTTGCTATTTCTATGCTCGGGTGCCCTCCGGTTCATGGTTGATGCTTTTCGTATTTTTGGAACGGAGCCGATCGGTCACGTGGGTCCCACGCCCCGCGTACCAAAACAAAGGAGGTTCTGCGTCTTGTAACACATAAAAACAATAAACATGGATAGTATTTCGGGTGCGATCATACCAGCACTAATGCACCGGATCCCATCAGAACTCCGCAGTTAAGCGTGCTTGGGCGAGAGTAGTACTAGGATGGGTGACCCCCTGGGAAGTCCTCGTGTTGCACCCCCCTTTTTCGTTGTCCGTTTGCGTTTTTTTAGATTTTACGTGCGGTTTTTTTGCTTTTTTTCCTTTCTTTCTTGCTATTTCTATGCTCGGGTGCCCTCCGGTTCATGGTTGATGCTTTTCGTATTTTTGGAACGGAGCCGATCGGTCACGTGGGTCCCACGCCCCGCGTACCAAAACAAAGGAGGTTCTGCGTCTTGTAACACATAAAAACAATAAACATGGATAGTATTTCGGGTGCGATCATACCAGCACTAATGCACCGGATCCCATCAGAACTCCGCAGTTAAGCGTGCTTGGGCGAGAGTAGTACTAGGATGGGTGACCCCCTGGGAAGTCCTCGTGTTGCACCCCCCTTTTTCGTTGTCCGTTTGCGTTTTTTTAGATTTTACGTGCGGTTTTTTTGTTTTTTTTCCTTTCTTTCTTGCTATTTCTATGCTCGGGTGCCCTCCGGTTCATGGTTGATGCTTTTCGTATTTTTGGAACGGAGCCGATCGGTCACATGGGTCCCACGCCCCGCGTACCAAAACAAAGGAGGTTCTGCGTCTTGTAACACATAAAAACAATAAACATGGATAGTATTTCGGGTGCGATCATACCAGCACTAATGCACCGGATCCCATCAGAACTCCGCAGTTAAGCGTGCTTGGGCGAGAGTAGTACTAGGATGGGTGACCCCCTGGGAAGTCCTCGTGTTGCACCCCTCTTTTTCGTTGTCCGTTTGCGTTTTTTTAGATTTTACGTGCGGTTTTTTTGCTTTTTTTCCTTTCTTTCTTGCTATTTCTATGCTCGGGTGCCCTCCGGTTCATGGTTGATGCTTTTCGTATTTTTGGAACGGAGCCGATCGGTCACGTGGGTCCCACGCCCCGCGTACCAAAACAAAGGAGGTTCTGCGTCTTGTAACACATAAAAACAATAAACATGGATAGTATTTCGGGTGCGATCATACCAGCACTAATGCACCGGATCCCATCAGAACTCCGCAGTTAAGCGTGCTTGGGCGAGAGTAGTATTAGGATGGGTGACCCCCTGGGAAGTCCTGCGTTTTTTTAGATTTTACGTGCGGTTTTTTTGCTTTTTTTCCTTTCTTTCTTGCTATTTCTATGCTCGGGTGCCCTCCGGTTCATGGTTGATGCTTTTCGTATTTTTGGAACGGAGCCGATCGGTCACGTGGGTCCCACGCCCCGCGTACCAAAACAAAGGAGGTTCTGCGTCTTGTAACACATAAAAACAATAAACATGGATAGTATTTCGGGTGCGATCATACCAGCACTAATGCACCAGATCCCATCAGAACTCCGCAGTTAAGCGTGCTTGGGCGAGAGTAGTACTAGGATGGGTGACCCCCTGGGAAGTCCTCGTGTTGCACCCCCCTTTTTCGTTGTCCGTTTGCGTTTTTTTAGATTTTACGTGCGGTTTTTTTGCTTTTTTTCCTTTCTTTCTTGCTATTTCTATGCTCGGGTGCCCTCCGGTTCATGGTTGATGCTTTTCGTATTTTTGGAACGGAGCCGATCGGTCACGTGGGTCCCACGCCCCGCGTACCAAAACAAAGGAGGTTCTGCGTCTTGTAACACATAAAAACAATAAACATGGATAGTATTTCGGGTGCGATCATACCAGCACTAATGCACCGGATCCCATCAGAACTCCGCAGTTAAGCGTGCTTGGGCGAGAGTAGTACTAGGATGGGTGACCCCCTGGGAAGTCCTCGTGTTGCACCCCCCCTTTTTCGTTGTCCGTTTGCGTTTTTTTAGATTTTACGTGCGGTTTTTTTGCTTTTTTTCCTTTCTTTCTTGCTATTTCTATGCTCGGGTGCCCTCCGGTTCATGGTTGATGCTTTTCGTATTTTTGGAACGGAGCCGATCGGTCACGTGGGTCCCACGCCCCGCGTACCAAAACAAAGGAGGTTCTGCGTCTTGTAACACATAAAAACAATAAACATGGATAGTATTTCGGGTGCGATCATACCAGCACTAATGCACCGGATCCCATCAGAACTCCGCAGTTAAGCGTGCTTGGGTGAGAGTAGTATTAGGATGGGTGACCCCCTGGGAAGTCCTGCGTTTTTTTAGATTTTACGTGCGGTTTTTTTGCTTTTTTTCCTTTCTTTCTTGCTATTTCTATGCTCGGGTGCCCTCCGGTTCATGGTTGATGCTTTTCGTATTTTTGGAACGGAGCCGATCGGTCACGTGGGTCCCACGCCCCGCGTACCAAAACAAAGGAGGTTCTGCGTCTTGTAACACATAAAAACAATAAACATGGATAGTATTTCGGGTGCGATCATACCAGCACTAATGCACCGGATCCCATCAGAACTCCGCAGTTAAGCGTGCTTGGGCGAGAGTAGTACTAGGATGGGTGACCCCCTGGGAAGTCCTCGTGTTGCACCCCCCTTTTTCGTTGTCCGTTTGCGTTTTTTTAGATTTTACGTGCGGTTTTTTTGCTTTTTTTCCTTTCTTTCTTGCTATTTCTATGCTCGGGTGCCCTCCGGTTCATGGTTGATGCTTTTCGTATTTTTGGAACGGAGCCGATCGGTCACGTGGGTCCCACGCCCCGCGTACCAAAACAAAGGAGGTTCTGCGTCTTGTAACACATAAAAACAATAAACATGGATAGTATTTCGGGTGCGATCATACCAGCACTAATGCACCGGATCCCATCAGAACTCCGCAGTTAAGCGTGCTTGGGCGAGAGTAGTACTAGGATGGGTGACCCCCTGGGAAGTCCTCGTGTTGCACCCCTCTTTTTCGTTGTCCGTTTGCGTTTTTTTAGATTTTACGTGCGGTTTTTTTGCTTTTTTTCCTTTCTTTCTTGCTATTTCTATGCTCGGGTGCCCTCCGGTTCATGGTTGATGCTTTTCGTATTTTTGGAACGGAGCCGATCGGTCACGTGGGTCCCACGCCCCGCGTACCAAAACAAAGGAGGTTCTGCGTCTTGTAACACATAAAAACAATAAACATGGATAGTATTTCGGGTGCGATCATACCAGCACTAATGCACCGGATCCCATCAGAACTCCGCAGTTAAGCGTGCTTGGGCGAGAGTAGTATTAGGATGGGTGACCCCCTGGGAAGTCCTGCGTTTTTTTAGATTTTACGTGCGGTTTTTTTGCTTTTTTTCCTTTCTTTCTTGCTATTTCTATGCTCGAGTGCCCTCCGGTTCATGGTTGATGCTTTTCGTATTTTTGGAACGGAGCCGATCGGTCACGTGGGTCCCACGCCCCGCGTACCAAAACAAAGGAGGTTCTGCGTCTTGTAACACATAAAAACAATAAACATGGATAGTATTTCGGGTGCGATCATACCAGCACTAATGCACCGGATCCCATCAGAACTCCGCAGTTAAGCGTGCTTGGGCGAGAGTAGTACTAGGATGGGTGACCCCCTGGGAAGTCCTCGTGTTGCACCCCCCTTTTTCGTTGTCCGTTTGCGTTTTTTTAGATTTTACGTGCGGTTTTTTTGCTTTTTTTCCTTTCTTTCTTGCTATTTCTATGCTCGGGTGCCCTCCGGTTCATGGTTGATGCTTTTCGTATTTTTGGAACGGAGCCGATCGGTCACGTGGGTCCCACGCCCCGCGTACCAAAACAAAGGAGGTTCTGCGTCTTGTAACACATAAAAACAATAAACATGGATAGTATTTCGGGTGCGATCATACCAGCACTAATGCACCGGATCCCATCAGAACTCCGCAGTTAAGCGTGCTTGGGTGAGAGTAGTACTAGGATGGGTGACCCCCTGGGAAGTCCTCGTGTTGCACCCCCCCTTTTTCGTTGTCCGTTTGCGTTTTTTTAGATTTTACGTGCGGTTTTTTTGCTTTTTTTCCTTTCTTTCTTGCTATTTCTATGCTCGGGTGCCCTCCGGTTCATGGTTGATGCTTTTCGTATTTTTGGAACGGAGCCGATCGGTCACGTGGGTCCCACGCCCCGCGTACCAAAACAAAGGAGGTTCTGCGTCTTGTAACACATAAAAACAATAAACATGGATAGTATTTCGGGTGCGATCATACCAGCACTAATGCACCGGATCCCATCAGAACTCCGCAGTTAAGCGTGCTTGGGCGAGAGTAGTATTAGGATGGGTGACCCCCTGGGAAGTCCTGCGTTTTTTTAGATTTTACGTGCGGTTTTTTTGCTTTTTTTCCTTTCTTTCTTGCTATTTCTATGCTCGGGTGCCCTCCGGTTCATGGTTGATGCTTTTCGTATTTTTGGAACGGAGCCGATCGGTCACGTGGGTCCCACGCCCCGCGTACCAAAACAAAGGAGGTTCTGCGTCTTGTAACACATAAAAACAATAAACATGGATAGTATTTCGGGTGCGATCATACCAGCACTAATGCACCGGATCCCATCAGAACTCCGCAGTTAAGCGTGCTTGGGCGAGAGTAGTACTAGGATGGGTGACCCCCTGGGAAGTCCTCGTGTTGCACCCCCCTTTTTCGTTGTCCGTTTGCGTTTTTTTAGATTTTACGTGCGGTTTTTTTGCTTTTTTTCCTTTCTTTCTTGCTATTTCTATGCTCGGGTGCCCTCCGGTTCATGGTTGATGCTTTTCGTATTTTTGGAACGGAGCCGATCGGTCACGTGGGTCCCACGCCCCGCGTACCAAAACAAAGGAGGTTCTGCGTCTTGTAACACATAAAAACAATAAACATGGATAGTATTTCGGGTGCGATCATACCAGCACTAATGCACCGGATCCCATCAGAACTCCGCAGTTAAGCGTGCTTGGGCGAGAGTAGTACTAGGATGGGTGACCCCCTGGGAAGTCCTCGTGTTGCACCCCTCTTTTTCGTTGTCCGTTTGCGTTTTTTTAGATTTTACGTGCGGTTTTTTTGCTTTTTTTCCTTTCTTTCTTGCTATTTCTATGCTCGGGTGCCCTCCGGTTCATGGTTGATGCTTTTCGTATTTTTGGAACGGAGCCGATCGGTCACGTGGGTCCCACGCCCCGCGTACCAAAACAAAGGAGGTTCTGCGTCTTGTAACACATAAAAACAATAAACATGGATAGTATTTCGGGTGCGATCATACCAGCACTAATGCACCGGATCCCATCAGAACTCCGCAGTTAAGCGTGCTTGGGCGAGAGTAGTATTAGGATGGGTGACCCCCTGGGAAGTCCTGCGTTTTTTTAGATTTTACGTGCGGTTTTTTTGCTTTTTTTCCTTTCTTTCTTGCTATTTCTATGCTCGGGTGCCCTCCGGTTCATGGTTGATGCTTTTCGTATTTTTGGAACGGAGCCGATCGGTCACGTGGGTCCCACGCCCCGCGTACCAAAACAAAGGAGGTTCTGCGTCTTGTAACACATAAAAACAATAAACATGGATAGTATTTCGGGTGCGATCATACCAGCACTAATGCACCGGATCCCATCAGAACTCCGCAGTTAAGCGTGCTTGGGCGAGAGTAGTACTAGGATGGGTGACCCCCTGGGAAGTCCTCGTGTTGCACCCCCCTTTTTCGTTGTCCGTTTGCGTTTTTTTAGATTTTACGTGCGGTTTTTTTGCTTTTTTTCCTTTCTTTCTTGCTATTTCTATGCTCGGGTGCCCTCCGGTTCATGGTTGATGCTTTTCGTATTTTTGGAACGGAGCCGATCGGTCACGTGGGTCCCACGCCCCGCGTACCAAAACAAAGGAGGTTCTGCGTCTTGTAACACATAAAAACAATAAACATGGATAGTATTTCGGGTGCGATCATACCAGCACTAATGCACCGGATCCCATCAGAACTCCGCAGTTAAGCGTGCTTGGGCGAGAGTAGTATTAGGATGGGTGACCCCCTGGGAAGTCCTCGTGTTGCACCCCCCCTTTTTCGTTGTCCGTTTGCGTTTTTTTAGATTTTACGTGCGGTTTTTTTGCTTTTTTTCCTTTCTTTCTTGCTATTTCTATGCTCGGGTGCCCTCCGGTTCATGGTTGATGCTTTTCGTATTTTTGGAACGGAGCCGATCGGTCACGTGGGTCCCACGCCCCGCGTACCAAAACAAAGGAGGTTCTGCGTCTTGTAACACATAAAAACAATAAACATGGATAGTATTTCGGGTGCGATCATACCAGCACTAATGCACCGGATCCCATCAGAACTCCGCATTTAAGCGTGCTTGGGCGAGAGTAGTATTAGGATGGGTGACCCCCTGGGAAGTCCTGCGTTTTTTTAGATTTTACGTGCGGTTTTTTTGCTTTTTTTCCTTTCTTTCTTGCTATTTCTATGCTCGGGTGCCCTCCGGTTCATGGTTGATGCTTTTCGTATTTTTGGAACGGAGCCGATCGGTCACGTGGGTCCCACGCCCCGCGTACCAAAACAAAGGAGGTTCTGCGTCTTGTAACACATAAAAACAATAAACATGGATAGTATTTCGGGTGCGATCATACCAGCACTAATGCACCGGATCCCATCAGAACTCCGCAGTTAAGCGTGCTTGGGCGAGAGTAGTACTAGGATGGGTGACCCCCTGGGAAGTCCTCGTGTTGCACCCCCCTTTTTCGTTGTCCGTTTGCGTTTTTTTAGATTTTACGTGCGGTTTTTTTGCTTTTTTTCCTTTCTTTCTTGGTATTTCTATGCTCGGGTGCCCTCCGGTTCATGGTTGATGCTTTTCGTATTTTTGGAACGGAGCCGATCGGTCACGTGGGTCCCACGCCCCGCGTACCAAAACAAAGGAGGTTCTGCGTCTTGTAACACATAAAAACAATAAACATGGATAGTATTTCGGGTGCGATCATACCAGCACTAATGCACCGGATCCCATCAGAACTCCGCAGTTAAGCGTGCTTGGACGAGAGTAGTACTAGGATGGGTGACCCCCTGGGAAGTCCTCGTGTTGCACCCCTCTTTTTCGTTGTCCGTTTGCGTTTTTTTAGATTTTACGTGCGGTTTTTTTACTTTTTTTCCTTTCTTTCTTGCTATTTCTATGCTCGGGTGCCCTCCGGTTCATGGTTGATGCTTTTCGTATTTTTGGAACGGAGCCGATCGGTCACGTGGGTCCCACGCCCCGCGTACCAAAACAAAGGAGGTTCTGCGTCTTGTAACACATAAAAACAATAAACATGGATAGTATTTCGGGTGCGATCATACCAGCACTAATGCACCGGATCCCATCAGAACTCCGCAGTTAAGCGTGCTTGGGCGAGAGTAGTATTAGGATGGGTGACCCCCTGGGAAGTCCTGCGTTTTTTTAGATTTTACGTGCGGTTTTTTTGCTTTTTTTCCTTTCTTTCTTGCTATTTCTATGCTCGGGTGCCCTCCGGTTCATGGTTGATGCTTTTCGTATTTTTGGAACGGAGCCGATCGGTCACGTGGGTCCCACGCCCCGCGTACCAAAACAAAGGAGGTTCTGCGTCTTGTAACACATAAAAACAATAAACATGGATAGTATTTCGGGTGCGATCATACCAGCACTAATGCACCGGATCCCATCAGAACTCCGCAGTTAAGCGTGCTTGGGCGAGAGTAGTACTAGGATGGGTGACCCCCTGGGAAGTCCTCGTGTTGCACCCCCCCTTTTTCGTTGTCCGTTTGCGTTTTTTTAGATTTTACGTGCGGTTTTTTTGCTTTTTTTCCTTTCTTTCTTGCTATTTCTATGCTCGGGTGCCCTCCGGTTCATGGTTGATGCTTTTCGTATTTTTGGAACGGAGCCGATCGGTCACGTGGGTCCCACGCCCCGCGTACCAAAACAAAGGAGGTTCTGCGTCTTGTAACACATAAAAACAATAAACATGGATAGTATTTCGGGTGCGATCATACCAGCACTAATGCACCGGATCCCATCAGAACTCCGCAGTTAAGCGTGCTTGGGCGAGAGTAGTATTAGGATGGGTGACCCCCTGGGAAGTCCTGCGTTTTTTTAGATTTTACGTGCGGTTTTTTTGCTTTTTTTCCTTTCTTTCTTGCTATTTCTATGCTCGGGTGCCCTCCGGTTCATGGTTGATGCTTTTCGTATTTTTGGAACGGAGCCGATCGGTCACGTGGGTCCCACGCCCCGCGTACCAAAACAAAGGAGGTTCTGCGTCTTGTAACACATAAAAACAATAAACATGGATAGTATTTCGGGTGCGATCATACCAGCACTAATGCACCGGATCCCATCAGAACTCCGCAGTTAAGCGTGCTTGGGCGAGAGTAGTACTAGGATGGGTGACCCCCTGGGAAGTCCTCGTGTTGCACCCCCTTTTTTCGTTGTCCGTTTGCGTTTTTTTAGATTTTACGTGCGGTTTTTTTGCTTTTTTTCCTTTCTTTCTTGCTATTTCTATGCTCGGGTGCCCTCCGGTTCATGGTTGATGCTTTTCGTATTTTTGGAACGGAGCCGATCGGTCACGTGGGTCCCACGCCCCGCGTACCAAAACAAAGGAGGTTCTGCGTCTTGTAACACATAAAAACAATAAACATGGATAGTATTTCGGGTGCGATCATACCAGCACTAATGCACCGGATCCCATCAGAACTCCGCAGTTAAGCGTGCTTGGGCGAGAGTAGTACTAGGATGGGTGACCCCCTGGGAAGTCCTCGTGTTGCACCCCCCTTTTTCGTTGTCCGTTTGCGTTTTTTTAGATTTTACGTGCGGTTTTTTTGCTTTTTTTCCTTTCTTTCTTGCTATTTCTATGCTCGGGTGCCCTCCGGTTCATGGTTGATGCTTTTCGTATTTTTGGAACGGAGCCGATCGGTCACGTGGGTCCCACGCCCCGCGTACCAAAACAAAGGAGGTTCTGCGTCTTGTAACACATAAAAACAATAAACATGGATAGTATTTCGGGTGCGATCATACCAGCACTAATGCACCGGATCCCATCAGAACTCCGCAGTTAAGCGTGCTTGGGCGAGAGTAGTACTAGGATGGGTGACCCCCTGGGAAGTCCTCGTGTTGCACCCCTCTTTTTCGTTGTCCGTTTGCGTTTTTTTAGATTTTACGTGCGGTTTTTTTGCTTTTTTTCCTTTCTTTCTTGCTATTTCTATGCTCGGGTGCCCTCCGGTTCATGGTTGATGCTTTTCGTATTTTTGGAACGGAGCCGATCGGTCACGTGGGTCCCACGCCCCGCGTACCAAAACAAAGGAGGTTCTGCGTCTTGTAACACATAAAAACAATAAACATGGATAGTATTTCGGGTGCGATCATACCAGCACTAATGCACCGGATCCCATCAGAACTCCGCAGTTAAGCGTGCTTGGGCGAGAGTAGTATTAGGATGGGTGACCCCCTGGGAAGTCCTGCGTTTTTTTAGATTTTACGTGCGGTTTTTTTGCTTTTTTTACTTTCTTTCTTGCTATTTCTATGCTCGGGTGCCCTCCGGTTCATGGTTGATGCTTTTCGTATTTTTGGAACGGAGCCGATCGGTCACGTGGGTCCCACGCCCCGCGTACCAAAACAAAGGAGGTTCTGCGTCTTGTAACACATAAAAACAATAAACATGGATAGTATTTCGGGTGCGATCATACCAGCACTAATGCACCAGATCCCATCAGAACTCCGCAGTTAAGCGTGCTTGGGCGAGAGTAGTACTAGGATGGGTGACCCCCTGGGAAGTCCTCGTGTTGCACCCCCCTTTTTCGTTGTCCGTTTGCGTTTTTTTAGATTTTACGTGCGGTTTTTTTGCTTTTTTTCCTTTCTTTCTTGCTATTTCTATGCTCGGGTGCCCTCCGGTTCATGGTTGATGCTTTTCGTATTTTTGGAACGGAGCCGATCGGTCACGTGGGTCCCACGCCCCGCGTACCAAAACAAAGGAGGTTCTGCGTCTTGTAACACATAAAAACAATAAACATGGATAGTATTTCGGGTGCGATCATACCAGCACTAATGCACCGGATCCCATCAGAACTCCGCAGTTAAGCGTGCTTGGGCGAGAGTAGTACTAGGATGGGTGACCCCCTGGGAAGTCCTCGTGTTGCACCCCCCCTTTTTCGTTGTCCGTTTGCGTTTTTTTAGATTTTACGTGCGGTTTTTTTGCTTTTTTTCCTTTCTTTCTTGCTATTTCTATGCTCGGGTGCCCTCCGGTTCATGGTTGATGCTTTTCGTATTTTTGGAACGGAGCCGATCGGTCACGTGGGTCCCACGCCCCGCGTACCAAAACAAAGGAGGTTCTGCGTCTTGTAACACATAAAAACAATAAACATGGATAGTATTTCGGGTGCGATCATACCAGCACTAATGCACCGGATCCCATCAGAACTCCGCAGTTAAGCGTGCTTGGGCGAGAGTAGTATTAGGATGGGTGACCCCCTGGGAAGTCCTGCGTTTTTTTAGATTTTACGTGCGGTTTTTTTGCTTTTTTTACTTTCTTTCTTGCTATTTCTATGCTCGGGTGCCCTCCGGTTCATGGTTGATGCTTTTCGTATTTTTGGAACGGAGCCGATCGGTCACGTGGGTCCCACGCCCCGCGTACCAAAACAAAGGAGGTTCTGCGTCTTGTAACACATAAAAACAATAAACATGGATAGTATTTCGGGTGCGATCATACCAGCACTAATGCACCAGATCCCATCAGAACTCCGCAGTTAAGCGTGCTTGGGCGAGAGTAGTACTAGGATGGGTGACCCCCTGGGAAGTCCTCGTGTTGCACCCCCCTTTTTCGTTGTCCGTTTGCGTTTTTTTAGATTTTACGTGCGGTTTTTTTGCTTTTTTTCCTTTCTTTCTTGCTATTTCTATGCTCGGGTGCCCTCCGGTTCATGGTTGATGCTTTTCGTATTTTTGGAACGGAGCCGATCGGTCACGTGGGTCCCACGCCCCGCGTACCAAAACAAAGGAGGTTCTGCGTCTTGTAACACATAAAAACAATAAACATGGATAGTATTTCGGGTGCGATCATACCAGCACTAATGCACCGGATCCCATCAGAACTCCGCAGTTAAGCGTGCTTGGGCGAGAGTAGTACTAGGATGGGTGACCCCCTGGGAAGTCCTCGTGTTGCACCCCCCCTTTTTCGTTGTCCGTTTGCGTTTTTTTAGATTTTACGTGCGGTTTTTTTGCTTTTTTTCCTTTCTTTCTTGCTATTTCTATGCTCGGGTGCCCTCCGGTTCATGGTTGATGCTTTTCGTATTTTTGGAACGGAGCCGATCGGTCACGTGGGTCCCACGCCCCGCGTACCAAAACAAAGGAGGTTCTGCGTCTTGTAACACATAAAAACAATAAACATGGATAGTATTTCGGGTGCGATCATACCAGCACTAATGCACCGGATCCCATCAGAACTCCGCAGTTAAGCGTGCTTGGGCGAGAGTAGTATTAGGATGGGTGACCCCCTGGGAAGTCCTGCGTTTTTTTAGATTTTACGTGCGGTTTTTTTGCTTTTTTTCCTTTCTTTCTTGCTATTTCTATGCTCGGGTGCCCTCCGGTTCATGGTTGATGCTTTTCATATTTTTGGAACGGAGCCGATCGGTCACGTGGGTCCCACGCCCCGCGTACCAAAACAAAGGAGGTTCTGCGTCTTGTAACACATAAAAACAATAAACATGGATAGTATTTCGGGTGCGATCATACCAGCACTAATGCACCGGATCCCATCAGAACTCCGCAGTTAAGCGTGCTTGGGCGAGAGTAGTACTAGGATGGGTGACCCCCTGGGAAGTCCTCGTGTTGCACCCCCCTTTTTCGTTGTCCGTTTGCGTTTTTTTAGATTTTACGTGCGGTTTTTTTGCTTTTTTTCCTTTCTTTCTTGCTATTTCTATGCTCGGGTGCCCTCCGGTTCATGGTTGATGCTTTTCGTATTTTTGGAACGGAGCCGATCGGTCACGTGGGTCCCACGCCCCGCGTACCAAAACAAAGGAGGTTCTGCGTCTTGTAACACATAAAAACAATAAACATGGATAGTATTTCGGGTGCGATCATACCAGCACTAATGCACCGGATCCCATCAGAACTCCGCAGTTAAGCGTGCTTGGGCGAGAGTAGTACTAGGATGGGTGACCCCCTGGGAAGTCCTCGTGTTGCACCCCCCTTTTTCGTTGTCCGTTTGCGTTTTTTTAGATTTTACGTGCGGTTTTTTTGCTTTTTTTCCTTTCTTTCTTGCTATTTCTATGCTCGGGTGCCCTCCGGTTCATGGTTGATGCTTTTCGTATTTTTGGAACGGAGCCGATCGGTCACGTGGGTCCCACGCCCCGCGTACCAAAACAAAAGAGGTTCTGCGTCTTGTAACACATAAAAACAATAAACATGGATAGTATTTCGGGTGCGATCATACCAGCACTAATGCACCGGATCCCATCAGAACTCCGCAGTTAAGCGTGCTTGGGCGAGAGTAGTACTAGGATGGGTGACCCCCTGGGAAGTCCTCGTGTTGCACCCCTCTTTTTCGTTGTCCGTTTGCGTTTTTTTAGATTTTACGTGCGGTTTTTTTGCTTTTTTTCCTTTCTTTCTTGCTATTTCTATGCTCGGGTGCCCTCCGGTTCATGGTTGATGCTTTTCGTATTTTTGGAACGGAGCCGATCGGTCACGTGGGTCCCACGCCCCGCGTACCAAAACAAAGGAGGTTCTGCGTCTTGTAACACATAAAAACAATTAACATGGATAGTATTTCGGGTGCGATCATACCAGCACTAATGCACCGGATCCCATCAGAACTCCGCAGTTAAGCGTGCTTGGGCGAGAGTAGTATTAGGATGGGTGACCCCCTGGGAAGTCCTGCGTTTTTTTAGATTTTACGTGCGGTTTTTTTGCTTTTTTTCCTTTCTTTCTTGCTATTTCTATGCTCGGGTGCCCTCCGGTTCATGGTTGATGCTTTTCGTATTTTTGGAACGGAGCCGATCGGTCACGTGGGTCCCACGCCCCGCGTACCAAAACAAAGGAGGTTCTGCGTCTTGTAACACATAAAAACAATAAACATGGATAGTATTTCGGGTGCGATCATACCAGCACTAATGCACCAGATCCCATCAGAACTCCGCAGTTAAGCGTGCTTGGGCGAGAGTAGTACTAGGATGGGTGACCCCCTGGGAAGTCCTCGTGTTGCACCCCCCTTTTTCGTTGTCCGTTTGCGTTTTTTTAGATTTTACGTGCGGTTTTTTTGCTTTTTTTCCTTTCTTTCTTGCTATTTCTATGCTCGGGTGCCCTCCGGTTCATGGTTGATGCTTTTCGTATTTTTGGAACGGAGCCGATCGGTCACGTGGGTCCCACGCCCCGCGTACCAAAACAAAGGAGGTTCTGCGTCTTGTAACACATAAAAACAATAAACATGGATAGTATTTCGGGTGCGATCATACCAGCACTAATGCACCGGATCCCATCAGAACTCCGCAGTTAAGCGTGCTTGGGCGAGAGTAGTACTAGGATGGGTGACCCCCTGGGAAGTCCTCGTGTTGCACCCCCCCTTTTTCGTTGTCCGTTTGCGTTTTTTTAGATTTTACGTGCGGTTTTTTTGCTTTTTTTCCTTTCTTTCTTGCTATTTCTATGCTCGGGTGCCCTCCGGTTCATGGTTGATGCTTTTCGTATTTTTGGAACGGAGCCGATCGGTCACGTGGGTCCCACGCCCCGCGTACCAAAACAAAGGAGGTTCTGCGTCTTGTAACACATAAAAACAATAAACATGGATAGTATTTCGGGTGCGATCATACCAGCACTAATGCACCGGATCCCATCAGAACTCCGCAGTTAAGCGTGCTTGGGCGAGAGTAGTATTAGGATGGGTGACCCCCTGGGAAGTCCTGCGTTTTTTTAGATTTTACGTGCGGTTTTTTTGCTTTTTTTCCTTTCTTTCTTGCTATTTCTATGCTCGGGTGCCCTCCGGTTCATGGTTGATGCTTTTCGTATTTTTGGAACGGAGCCGATCGGTCACGTGGGTCCCACGCCCCGCGTACCAAAACAAAGGAGGTTCTGCGTCTTGTAACACATAAAAACAATAAACATGGATAGTATTTCGGGTGCGATCATACCAGCACTAATGCACCGGATCCCATCAGAACTCCGCAGTTAAGCGTGCTTGGGCGAGAGTAGTACTAGGATGGGTGACCCCCTGGGAAGTCCTCGTGTTGCACCCCCCTTTTTCGTTGTCCGTTTGCGTTTTTTTAGATTTTACGTGCGGTTTTTTTGCTTTTTTTCCTTTCTTTCTTGCTATTTCTATGCTCGGGTGCCCTCCGGTTCATGGTTGATGCTTTTCGTATTTTTGGAACGGAGCCGATCGGTCACGTGGGTCCCACGCCCCGCGTACCAAAACAAAGGAGGTTCTGCGTCTTGTAACACATAAAAACAATAAACATGGATAGTATTTCGGGTGCGATCATACCAGCACTAATGCACCGGATCCCATCAGAACTCCGCAGTTAAGCGTGCTTGGGCGAGAGTAGTACTAGGATGGGTGACCCCCTGGGAAGTCCTCGTGTTGCACCCCTCTTTTTCGTTGTCCGTTTGCGTTTTTTTAGATTTTACGTGCGGTTTTTTTGCTTTTTTTCCTTTCTTTCTTGCTATTTCTATGCTCGGGTGCCCTCCGGTTCATGGTTGATGCTTTTCGTATTTTTGGAACGGAGCCGATCGGTCACGTGGGTCCCACGCCCCGCGTACCAAAACAAAGGAGGTTCTGCGTCTTGTAACACATAAAAACAATAAACATGGATAGTATTTCGGGTGCGATCATACCAGCACTAATGCACCGGATCCCATCAGAACTCCGCAGTTAAGCGTGCTTGGGCGAGAGTAGTATTAGGATGGGTGACCCCCTGGGAAGTCCTGCGTTTTTTTAGATTTTACGTGCGGTTTTTTTGCTTTTTTTCCTTTCTTTCTTGCTATTTCTATGCTCGGGTGCCCTCCGGTTCATGGTTGATGCTTTTCGTATTTTTGGAACGGAGCCGATCGGTCACGTGGGTCCCACGCCGCGCGTACCAAAACAAAGGAGGTTCTGCGTCTTGTAACACATAAAAACAATAAACATGGATAGTATTTCGGGTGCGATCATACCAGCACTAATGCACCAGATCCCATCAGAACTCCGCAGTTAAGCGTGCTTGGGCGAGAGTAGTACTAGGATGGGTGACCCCCTGGGAAGTCCTCGTGTTGCACCCCCCTTTTTCGTTGTCCGTTTGCGTTTTTTTAGATTTTACGTGCGGTTTTTTTGCTTTTTTTCCTTTCTTTCTTGCTATTTCTATGCTCGGGTGCCCTCCGGTTCATGGTTGATGCTTTTCGTATTTTTGGAACGGAGCCGATCGGTCACGTGGGTCCCACGCCCCGCGTACCAAAACAAAGGAGGTTCTGCGTCTTGTAACACATAAAAACAATAAACATGGATAGTATTTCGGGTGCGATCATACCAGCACTAATGCACCGGATCCCATCAGAACTCCGCAGTTAAGCGTGCTTGGGCGAGAGTAGTACTAGGATGGGTGACCCCCTGGGAAGTCCTCGTGTTGCACCCCCCCTTTTTCGTTGTCCGTTTGCGTTTTTTTAGATTTTACGTGCGGTTTTTTTGCTTTTTTTCCTTTCTTTCTTGCTATTTCTATGCTCGGGTGCCCTCCGGTTCATGGTTGATGCTTTTCGTATTTTTGGAACGGAGCCGATCGGTCACGTGGGTCCCACGCCCCGCGTACCAAAACAAAGGAGGTTCTGCGTCTTGTAACACATAAAAACAATAAACATGGATAGTATTTCGGGTGCGATCATACCAGCACTAATGCACCGGATCCCATCAGAACTCCGCAGTTAAGCGTGCTTGGGCGAGAGTAGTATTAGGATGGGTGACCCCCTGGGAAGTCCTGCGTTTTTTTAGATTTTACGTGCGGTTTTTTTGCTTTTTTTCCTTTCTTTCTTGCTATTTCTATGCTCGGGTGCCCTCCGGTTCATGGTTGATGCTTTTCGTATTTTTGGAACGGAGCCGATCGGTCACGTGGGTCCCACGCCCCGCGTACCAAAACAAAGGAGGTTCTGCGTCTTGTAACACATAAAAACAATAAACATGGATAGTATTTCGGGTGCGATCATACCAGCACTAATGCACCGGATCCCATCAGAACTCCGCAGTTAAGCGTGCTTGGGCGAGAGTAGTACTAGGATGGGTGACCCCCTGGGAAGTCCTCGTGTTGCACCCCTCTTTTTCGTTGTCCGTTTGCGTTTTTTTAGATTTTACGTGCGGTTTTTTTGCTTTTTTTCCTTTCTTTCTTGCTATTTCTATGCTCGGGTGCCCTCCGGTTCATGGTTGATGCTTTTCGTATTTTTGGAACGGAGCCGATCGGTCACGTGGGTCCCACGCCCCGCGTACCAAAACAAAGGAGGTTCTGCGTCTTGTAACACATAAAAACAATAAACATGGATAGTATTTCGGGTGCGATCATACCAGCACTAATGCACCGGATCCCATCAGAACTCCGCAGTTAAGCGTGCTTGGGCGAGAGTAGTATTAGGATGGGTGACCCCCTGGGAAGTCCTGCGTTTTTTTAGATTTTACGTGCGGTTTTTTTGCTTTTTTTCCTTTCTTTCTTGCTATTTCTATGCTCGGGTGCCCTCCGGTTCATGGTTGATGCTTTTCGTATTTTTGGAACGGAGCCGATCGGTCACGTGGGTCCCACGCCCCGCGTACCAAAACAAAGGAGGTTCTGCGTCTTGTAACACATAAAAACAATAAACATGGATAGTATTTCGGGTGCGATCATACCAGCACTAATGCACCGGATCCCATCAGAACTCCGCAGTTAAGCGTGCTTGGGCGAGAGTAGTACTAGGATGGGTGACCCCCTGGGAAGTCCTCGTGTTGCACCCCTCTTTTTCGTTGTCCGTTTGCGTTTTTTTAGATTTTACGTGCGGTTTTTTTGCTTTTTTTCCTTTCTTTCTTGCTATTTCTATGCTCGGGTGCCCTCCGGTTCATGGTTGATGCTTTTCGTATTTTTGGAACGGAGCCGATCGGTCACGTGGGTCCCACGCCCCGCGTACCAAAACAAAGGAGGTTCTGCGTCTTGTAACACATAAAAACAATAAACATGGATAGTATTTCGGGTGCGATCATACCAGCACTAATGCACCGGATCCCATCAGAACTCCGCAGTTAAGCGTGCTTGGGCGAGAGTAGTATTAGGATGGGTGACCCCCTGGGAAGTCCTGCGTTTTTTTAGATTTTACGTGCGGTTTTTTTGCTTTTTTTCCTTTCTTTCTTGCTATTTCTATGCTCGGGTGCCCTCCGGTTCATGGTTGATGCTTTTCGTATTTTTGGAACGGAGACGATCGGTCACGTGGGTCCCACGCCCCGCGTACCAAAACAAAGGAGGTTCTGCGTCTTGTAACACATAAAAACAATAAACATGGATAGTATTTCGGGTGCGATCATACCAGCACTAATGCACCAGATCCCATCAGAACTCCGCAGTTAAGCGTGCTTGGGCGAGAGTAGTACTAGGATGGGTGACCCCCTGGGAAGTCCTCGTGTTGCACCCCCCTTTTTCGTTGTCCGTTTGCGTTTTTTTAGATTTTACGTGCGGTTTTTTTGCTTTTTTTCCTTTCTTTCTTGCTATTTCTATGCTCGGGTGCCCTCCGGTTCATGGTTGATGCTTTTCGTATTTTTGGAACGGAGCCGATCGGTCACGTGGGTCCCACGCCCCGCGTACCAAAACAAAGGAGGTTCTGCGTCTTGTAACACATAAAAACAATAAACATGGATAGTATTTCGGGTGCGATCATACCAGCACTAATGCACCGGATCCCATCAGAACTCCGCAGTTAAGCGTGCTTGGGCGAGAGTAGTACTAGGATGGGTGACCCCCTGGGAAGTCCTCGTGTTGCACCCCCCCTTTTTCGTTGTCCGTTTGCGTTTTTTTAGATTTTACGTGCGGTTTTTTTGCTTTTTTTCCTTTCTTTCTTGCTATTTCTATGCTCGGGTGCCCTCCGGTTCATGGTTGATGCTTTTCGTATTTTTGGAACGGAGCCGATCGGTCACGTGGGTCCCACGCCCCGCGTACCAAAACAAAGGAGGTTCTGCGTCTTGTAACACATAAAAACAATAAACATGGATAGTATTTCGGGTGCGATCATACCAGCACTAATGCACCGGATCCCATCAGAACTCCGCAGTTAAGCGTGCTTGGGCGAGAGTAGTATTAGGATGGGTGACCCCCTGGGAAGTCCTGCGTTTTTTTAGATTTTACGTGCGGTTTTTTTGCTTTTTTTCCTTTCTTTCTTGCTATTTCTATGCTCGGGTGCCCTCCGGTTCATGGTTGATGCTTTTCGTATTTTTGGAACGGAGCCGATCGGTCACGTGGGTCCCACGCCCCGCGTACCAAAACAAAGGAGGTTCTGCGTCTTGTAACACATAAAAACAATAAACATGGATAGTATTTCGGGTGCGATCATACCAGCACTAATGCACCGGATCCCATCAGAACTCCGCAGTTAAGCGTGCTTGGGCGAGAGTAGTACTAGGATGGGTGACCCCCTGGGAAGTCCTCGTGTTGCACCCCCCTTTTTCGTTGTCCGTTTGCGTTTTTTTAGATTTTACGTGCGGTTTTTTTGCTTTTTTTCCTTTCTTTCTTGCTATTTCTATGCTCGGGTGCCCTCCGGTTCATGGTTGATGCTTTTCGTATTTTTGGAACGGAGCCGATCGGTCACGTGGGTCCCACGCCCCGCGTACCAAAACAAAGGAGGTTCTGCGTCTTGTAACACATAAAAACAATAAACATGGATAGTATTTCGGGTGCGATCATACCAGCACTAATGCACCGGATCCCATCAGAACTCCGCAGTTAAGCGTGCTTGGGCGAGAGTAGTACTAGGATGGGTGACCCACTGGGAAGTCCTCGTGTTGCACCCCTCTTTTTCGTTGTCCGTTTGCGTTTTTTTAGATTTTACGTGCGGTTTTTTTGCTTTTTTTCCTTTCTTTCTTGCTATTTCTATGCTCGGGTGCCCTCCGGTTCATGGTTGATGCTTTTCGTATTTTTGGAACGGAGCCGATCGGTCACGTGGGTCCCACGCCCCGCGTACCAAAACAAAGGAGGTTCTGCGTCTTGTAACACATAAAAACAATAAACATGGATAGTATTTCGGGTGCGATCATACCAGCACTAATGCACCGGATCCCATCAGAACTCCGCAGTTAAGCGTGCTTGGGCGAGAGTAGTATTAGGATGGGTGACCCCCTGGGAAGTCCTGCGTTTTTTTAGATTTTACGTGCGGTTTTTTTGCTTTTTTTCCTTTCTTTCTTGCTATTTCTATGCTCGGGTGCCCTCCGGTTCATGGTTGATGCTTTTCGTATTTTTGGAACGGAGCCGATCGGTCACGTGGGTCCCACGCCCCGCGTACCAAAACAAAGGAGGTTCTGCGTCTTGTAACACATAAAAACAATAAACATGGATAGTATTTCGGGTGCGATCATACCAGCACTAATGCACCGGATCCCATCAGAACTCCGCAGTTAAGCGTGCTTGGGCGAGAGTAGTACTAGGATGGGTGACCCCCTGGGAAGTCCTCTTGTTGCACCCCCCTTTTTCGTTGTCCGTTTGCGTTTTTTTAGATTTTACGTGCGGTTTTTTTGCTTTTTTTCCTTTCTTTCTTGCTATTTCTATGCTCGGGTGCCCTCCGGTTCATGGTTGATGCTTTTCGTATTTTTGGAACGGAGCCGATCGGTCACGTGGGTCCCACGCCCCGCGTACCAAAACAAAGGAGGTTCTGCGTCTTGTAACACATAAAAACAATAAACATGGATAGTATTTCGGGTGCGATCATACCAGCACTAATGCACCGGATCCCATCAGAACTCCGCAGTTAAGCGTGCTTGGGCGAGAGTAGTACTAGGATGGGTGACCCCCTGGGAAGTCCTCGTGTTGCACCCCCCTTTTTCGTTGTCCGTTTGCGTTTTTTTAGATTTTACGTGCGGTTTTTTTGCTTTTTTTCCTTTCTTTCTTGCTATTTCTATGCTCGGGTGCCCTCCGGTTCATGGTTGATGCTTTTCGTATTTTTGGAACGGAGCCGATCGGTCACGTGGGTCCCACGCCCCGCGTACCAAAACAAAGGAGGTTCTGCGTCTTGTAACACATAAAAACAATAAACATGGATAGTATTTCGGGTGCGATCATACCAGCACTAATGCACCGGATCCCATCAGAACTCCGCAGTTAAGCGTGCTTGGGCGAGAGTAGTACTAGGATGGGTGACCCCCTGGGAAGTCCTCGTGTTGCACCCCTCTTTTTCGTTGTCCGTTTGCGTTTTTTTAGATTTTACGTGCGGTTTTTTTGCTTTTTTTCCTTTCTTTCTTGCTATTTCTATGCTCGGGTGCCCTCCGGTTCATGGTTGATGCTTTTCGTATTTTTGGAACGGAGCCGATCGGTCACGTGGGTCCCACGCCCCGCGTACCAAAACAAAGGAGGTTCTGCGTCTTGTAACACATAAAAACAATAAACATGGATAGTATTTCGGGTGCGATGATACCAGCACTAATGCACCGGATCCCATCAGAACTCTGCAGTTAAGCGTGCTTGGGCGAGAGTAGTATTAGGATGGGTGACCCCCTGGGAAGTCCTGCGTTTTTTTAGATTTTACGTGCGGTTTTTTTGCTTTTTTTCCTTTCTTTCTTGCTATTTCTATGCTCGGGTGCCCTCCGGTTCATGGTTGATGCTTTTCGTATTTTTGGAACGGAGCCGATCGGTCACGTGGGTCCCACGCCCCGCGTACCAAAACAAAGGAGGTTCTGCGTCTTGTAACACATAAAAACAATAAACATGGATAGTATTTCGGGTGCGATCATACCAGCACTAATGCACCGGATCCCATCAGAACTCCGCAGTTAAGCGTGCTTGGGCGAGAGTAGTACTAGGATGGGTGACCCCCTGGGAAGTCCTCGTGTTGCACCCCCCCTTTTTCGTTGTCCGTTTGCGTTTTTTTAGATTTTACGTGCGGTTTTTTTGCTTTTTTTCCTTTCTTTCTTGCTATTTCTATGCTCGGGTGCCCTCCGGTTCATGGTTGATGCTTTTCGTATTTTTGGAACGGAGCCGATCGGTCACGTGGGTCCCACGCCCCGCGTACCAAAACAAAGGAGGTTCTGCGTCTTGTAACACATAAAAACAATAAACATGGATAGTATTTCGGGTGCGATCATACCAGCACTAATGCACCGGATCCCATCAGAACTCCGCAGTTAAGCGTGCTTGGGCGAGAGTAGTATTAGGATGGGTGACCCCCTGGGAAGTCCTGCGTTTTTTTAGATTTTACGTGCGGTTTTTTTGCTTTTTTTCCTTTCTTTCTTGCTATTTCTATGCTCGGGTGCCCTCCGGTTCATGGTTGATGCTTTTCGTATTTTTGGAACGGAGCCGATCGGTCACGTGGGTCCCACGCCCCGCGTACCAAAACAAAGGAGGTTCTGCGTCTTGTAACAGATAAAAACAATAAACATGGATAGTATTTCGGGTGCGATCATACCAGCACTAATGCACCGGATCCCATCAGAACTCCGCAGTTAAGCGTGCTTGGGCGAGAGTAGTACTAGGATGGGTGACCCCCTGGGAAGTCCTCGTGTTGCACCCCCCTTTTTCGTTGTCCGTTTGCGTTTTTTTAGATTTTACGTGCGGTTTTTTTGCTTTTTTTCCTTTCTTTCTTGCTATTTCTATGCTCGGGTGCCCTCCGGTTCATGGTTGATGCTTTTCGTATTTTTGGAACGGAGCCGATCGGTCACGTGGGTCCCACGCCCCGCGTACCAAAACAAAGGAGGTTCTGCGTCTTGTAACACATAAAAACAATAAACATGGATAGTATTTCGGGTGCGATCATACCAGCACTAATGCACCGGATCCCATCAGAACTCCGCAGTTAAGCGTGCTTGGGCGAGAGTAGTACTAGGATGGGTGACCCCCTGGGAAGTCCTCGTGTTGCACCCCCCTTTTTCGTTGTCCGTTTGCGTTTTTTTAGATTTTACGTGCGGTTTTTTTGCTTTTTTTCCTTTCTTTCTTGCTATTTCTATGCTCGGGTGCCCTCCGGTTCATGGTTGATGCTTTTCGTATTTTTGGAACGGAGCCGATCGGTCACGTGGGTCCCACGCCCCGCGTACCAAAACAAAGGAGGTTCTGCGTCTTGTAACACATAAAAACAATAAACATGGACAGTATTTCGGGTGCGATCATACCAGCACTAATGCACCGGATCCCATCAGAACTCCGCAGTTAAGCGTGCTTGGGCGAGAGTAGTACTAGGATGGGTGACCCCCTGGGAAGTCCTCGTGTTGCACCCCTCTTTTTCGTTGTCCGTTTGCGTTTTTTTAGATTTTACGTGCGGTTTTTTTGCTTTTTTTCCTTTCTTTCTTGCTATTTCTATGCTCGGGTGCCCTCCGGTTCATGGTTGATGCTTTTCGTATTTTTGGAACGGAGCCGATCGGTCACGTGGGTCCCACGCCCCGCGTACCAAAACAAAGGAGGTTCTGCGTCTTGTAACACATAAAAACAATAAACATGGATAGTATTTCGGGTGCGATCATACCAGCACTAATGCACCGGATCCCATCAGAACTCCGCAGTTAAGCGTGCTTGGGCGAGAGTAGTATTAGGATGGGTGACCCCCTGGGAAGTCCTGCGTTTTTTTAGATTTTACGTGCGGTTTTTTTGCTTTTTTTCCTTTCTTTCTTGCTATTTCTATGCTCGGGTGCCCTCCGGTTCATGGTTGATGCTTTTCGTATTTTTGGAACGGAGCCGATCGGTCACGTGGGTCCCACGCCCCGCGTACCAAAACAAAGGAGGTTCTGCGTCTTGTAACACATAAAAACAATAAACATGGATAGTATTTCGGGTGCGATCATACCAGCACTAATGCACCAGATCCCATCAGAACTCCGCAGTTAAGCGTGCTTGGGCGAGAGTAGTACTAGGATGGGTGACCCCCTGGGAAGTCCTCGTGTTGCACCCCCCTTTTTCGTTGTCCGTTTGCGTTTTTTTAGATTTTACGTGCGGTTTTTTTGCTTTTTTTCCTTTCTTTCTTGCTATTTCTATGCTCGGGTGCCCTCCGGTTCATGGTTGATGCTTTTCGTATTTTTGGAACGGAGCCGATCGGTCACGTGGGTCCCACGCCCCGCGTACCAAAACAAAGGAGGTTCTGCGTCTTGTAACACATAAAAACAATAAACATGGATAGTATTTCGGGTGCGATCATACCAGCACTAATGCACCGGATCCCATCAGAACTCCGCAGTTAAGCGTGCTTGGGCGAGAGTAGTACTAGGATGGGTGACCCCCTGGGAAGTCCTCGTGTTGCACCCCCCCTTTTTCGTTGTCCGTTTGCGTTTTTTTAGATTTTACGTGCGGTTTTTTTGCTTTTTTTCCTTTCTTTCTTGCTATTTCTATGCTCGGGTGCCCTCCGGTTCATGGTTGATGCTTTTCGTATTTTTGGAACGGAGCCGATCGGTCACGTGGGTCCCACGCCCCGCGTACCAAAACAAAGGAGGTTCTGCGTCTTGTAACACATAAAAACAATAAACATGGATAGTATTTCGGGTGCGATCATACCAGCACTAATGCACCGGATCCCATCAGAACTCCGCAGTTAAGCGTGCTTGGGCGAGAGTAGTATTAGGATGGGTGACCCCCTGGGAAGTCCTGCGTTTTTTTAGATTTTACGTGCGGTTTTTTTGCTTTTTTTCCTTTCTTTCTTGCTATTTCTATGCTCGGGTGCCCTCCGGTTCATGGTTGATGCTTTTCGTATTTTTGGAACGGAGCCGATCGGTCACGTGGGTCCCACGCCCCGCGTACCAAAACAAAGGAGGTTCTGCGTCTTGTAACACATAAAAACAATAAACATGGATAGTATTTCGGGTGCGATCATACCAGCACTAATGCACCGGATCCCATCAGAACTCCGCAGTTAAGCGTGCTTGGGCGAGAGTAGTACTAGGATGGGTGACCCCCTGGGAAGTCCTCGTGTTGCACCCCCCTTTTTCGTTGTCCGTTTGCGTTTTTTTAGATTTTACGTGCGGTTTTTTTGCTTTTTTTCCTTTCTTTCTTGCTATTTCTATGCTCGGGTGCCCTCCGGTTCATGGTTGATGCTTTTCGTATTTTTGGAACGGAGCCGATCGGTCACGTGGGTCCCACGCCCCGCGTACCAAAACAAAGGAGGTTCTGCGTCTTGTAACACATAAAAACAATAAACATGGATAGTATTTCGGGTGCGATCATACCAGCACTAATGCACCGGATCCCATCAGAACTCCGCAGTTAAGCGTGCTTGGGCGAGAGTAGTACTAGGATGGGTGACCCCCTGGGAAGTCCTCGTGTTGCACCCCTCTTTTTCGTTGTCCGTTTGCGTTTTTTTAGATTTTACGTGCGGTTTTTTTGCTTTTTTTCCTTTCTTTCTTGCTATTTCTATGCTCGGGTGCCCTCCGGTTCATGGTTGATGCTTTTCGTATTTTTGGAACGGAGCCGATCGGTCACGTGGGTCCCACGCCCCGCGTACCAAAACAAAGGAGGTTCTGCGTCTTGTAACACATAAAAACAATAAACATGGATAGTATTTCGGGTGCGATCATACCAGCACTAATGCACCGGATCCCATCAGAACTCCGCAGTTAAGCGTGCTTGGGCGAGAGTAGTATTAGGATGGGTGACCCCCTGGGAAGTCCTGCGTTTTTTTAGATTTTACGTGCGGTTTTTTTGCTTTTTTTCCTTTCTTTCTTGCTATTTCTATGCTCGGGTGCCCTCCGGTTCATGGTTGATGCTTTTCGTATTTTTGGAACGGAGCCGATCGGTCACGTGGGTCCCACGCCCCGCGTACCAAAACAAAGGAGGTTCTGCGTCTTGTAACACATAAAAACAATAAACATGGATAGTATTTCGGGTGCGATCATACCAGCACTAATGCACCGGATCCCATCAGAACTCCGCAGTTAAGCGTGCTTGGGCGAGAGTAGTATTAGGATGGGTGACCCCCTGGGAAGTCCTGCGTTTTTTTAGATTTTACGTGCGGTTTTTTTGCTTTTTTTCCTTTCTTTCTTGCTATTTCTATGCTCGGGTGCCCTCCGGTTCATGGTTGATGCTTTTCGTATTTTTGGAACGGAGCCGATCGGTCACGTGGGTCCCACGCCCCGCGTACCAAAACAAAGGAGGTTCTGCGTCTTGTAACACATAAAAACAATAAACATGGATAGTATTTCGGGTGCGATCATACCAGCACTAATGCACCGGATCCCATCAGAACTCCGCAGTTAAGCGTGCTTGGGCGAGAGTAGTACTAGGATGGGTGACCCCCTGGGAAGTCCTCGTGTTGCACCCCCCTTTTTCGTTGTCCGTTTGCGTTTTTTTAGATTTTACGTGCGGTTTTTTTGCTTTTTTTCCTTTCTTTCTTGCTATTTCTATGCTCGGGTGCCCTCCGGTTCATGGTTGATGCTTTTCGTATTTTTGGAACGGAGCCGATCGGTCACGTGGGTCCCACGCCCCGCGTACCAAAACAAAGGAGGTTCTGCGTCTTGTAACACATAAAAACAATAAACATGGATAGTATTTCGGGTGCGATCATACCAGCACTAATGCACCGGATCCCATCAGAACTCCGCAGTTAAGCGTGCTTGGGCGAGAGTAGTACTAGGATGGGTGACCCCCTGGGAAGTCCTCGTGTTGCACCCCCCCTTTTTCGTTGTCCGTTTGCGTTTTTTTAGATTTTACGTGCGGTTTTTTTGCTTTTTTTCCTTTCTTTCTTGCTATTTCTATGCTCGGGTGCCCTCCGGTTCATGGTTGATGCTTTTCGTATTTTTGGAACGGAGCCGATCGGTCACGTGGGTCCCACGCCCCGCATACCAAAACAAAGGAGGTTCTGCGTCTTGTAACACATAAAAACAATAAACATGGATAGTATTTCGGGTGCGATCATACCAGCACTAATGCACCGGATCCCATCAGAACTCCGCAGTTAAGCGTGCTTAGGCGAGAGTAGTACTAGGATGGGTGACCCCCTGGGAAGTCCTCGTGTTGCACCCCCCCTTTTTCGTTGTCCGTTTGCGTTTTTTTAGATTTTACGTGCGGTTTTTTTGCTTTTTTTCCTTTCTTTCTTGCTATTTCTATGCTCGGGTGCCCTCCGGTTCATGGTTGATGCTTTTCGTATTTTTGGAACGGAGCCGATCGGTCACGTGGGTCCCACGCCCCGCGTACCAAAACAAAGGAGGTTCTGCGTCTTGTAACACATAAAAACAATAAACATGGATAGTATTTCGGGTGCGATCATACCAGCACTAATGCACCGGATCCCATCAGAACTCCGCAGTTAAGCGTGCTTGGGCGAGAGTAGTATTAGGATGGGTGACCCCCTGGGAAGTCCTGCGTTTTTTTAGATTTTACGTGCGGTTTTTTTGCTTTTTTTCCTTTCTTTCTTGCTATTTCTATGCTCGGGTGCCCTCCGGTTCATGGTTGATGCTTTTCGTATTTTTGGAACGGAGCCGATCGGTCACGTGGGTCCCACGCCCCGCGTACCAAAACAAAGGAGGTTCTGCGTCTTGTAACACATAAAAACAATAAACATGGATAGTATTTCGGGTGCGATCATACCAGCACTAATGCACCGAATCCCATCAGAACTCCGCAGTTAAGCGTGCTTGGGCGAGAGTAGTACTAGGATGGGTGACCCCCTGGGAAGTCCTCGTGTTGCACCCCTCTTTTTCGTTGTCCGTTTGCGTTTTTTTAGATTTTACGTGCGGTTTTTTTGCTTTTTTTCCTTTCTTTCTTGCTATTTCTATGCTCGGGTGCCCTCCGGTTCATGGTTGATGCTTTTCGTATTTTTGGAACGGAGCCGATCGGTCACGTGGGTCCCACGCCCCGCGTACCAAAACAAAGGAGGTTCTGCGTCTTGTAACACATAAAAACAATAAACATGGATAGTATTTCGGGTGCGATCATACCAGCACTAATGCACCGGATCCCATCAGAACTCCGCAGTTAAGCGTGCTTGGGCGAGAGTAGTATTAGGATGGGTGACCCCCTGGGAAGTCCTGCGTTTTTTTAGATTTTACGTGCGGTTTTTTTGCTTTTTTTCCTTTCTTTCTTGCTATTTCTATGCTCGGGTGCCCTCCGGTTCATGGTTGATGCTTTTCGTATTTTTGGAACGG
>NC_136408.1:202678538-202688538 GCF_051521515.1 Lactuca serriola | reverse complement strand
AAACATGGATAGTATTTCGGGTGCGATCATACCAGCACTAATGCACCGGATCCCATCAGAACTCCGCAGTTAAGCGTGCTTGGGCGAGAGTAGTATTAGGATGGGTGACCCCCTGGGAAGTCCTCGTGTTGCACCCCCCCTTTTTCGTTGTCCGTTTGCGTTTTTTTAGATTTTACGTGCGGTTTTTTTGCTTTTTTTTTCCTTTCTTTCTTGCTATTTCTATGCTCGGGTGCCCTCCGGTTCATGGTTGATGCTTTTCGTATTTTTGGAACGGAGCCGATCGGTCACGTGGGTCCCACGCCCCGCGTACCAAAACAAAGGAGGTTCTGCGTCTTGTAACACATAAAAACAATAAACATGGATAGTATTTCGGGTGCGATCATACCAGCACTAATGCACCGGATCCCATCAGAACTCCGCAGTTAAGCGTGCTTGGGCGAGAGTAGTACTAGGATGGGTGACCCCCTGGGAAGTCCTCGTGTTGCACCCCTGTTTTTCGTTGTCCGTTTGCGTTTTTTTAGATTTTACGTGCGGTTTTTTTGCTTTTTTTCCTTTCTTTCTTGCTATTTCTATGCTCGGGTGCCCTCCGGTTCATGGTTGATGCTTTTCGTATTTTTGGAACGGAGCCGATCGGTCACGTGGGTCCCACGCCCCGCGTACCAAAACAAAGGAGGTTCTGCGTCTTGTAACACATAAAAACAATAAACATGGATAGTATTTCGGGTGCGATCATACCAGCACTAATGCACCGGATCCCATCAGAACTCCGCAGTTAAGCGTGCTTGGGCGAGAGTAGTACTAGGATGGGTGACCCCCTGGGAAGTCCTCGTGTTGCACCCCCCTTTTTCGTTGTCCGTTTGCGTTTTTTTAGATTTTACGTGCGGTTTTTTTGCTTTTTTTCCTTTCTTTCTTGCTATTTCTATGCTCGGGTGCCCTCCGGTTCATGGTTGATGCTTTTCGTATTTTTGGAACGGAGCCGATCGGTCACGTGGGTCCCACGCCCCGCGTACCAAAACAAAGGAGGTTCTGCGTCTTGTAACACATAAAAACAATAAACATGGATAGTATTTCGGGTGCGATCATACCAGCACTAATGCACCGGATCCCATCAGAACTCCGCAGTTAAGCGTGCTTGGGCGAGAGTAGTATTAGGATGGGTGACCCCCTGGGAAGTCCTGCGTTTTTTTAGATTTTACGTGCGGTTTTTTTGCTTTTTTTCCTTTCTTTCTTGCTATTTCTATGCTCGGGTGCCCTCCGGTTCATGGTTGATGCTTTTCGTATTTTTGGAACGGAGCCGATCGGTCACGTGGGTCCCACGCCCCGCGTACCAAAACAAAGGAGGTTCTGCGTCTTGTAACACATAAAAACAATAAACATGGATAGTATTTCGGGTGCGATCATACCAGCACTAATGCACCGGATCCCATCAGAACTCTGCAGTTAAGCGTGCTTGGGCGAGAGTAGTACTAGGATGGGTGACCCCCTGGGAAGTCCTCGTGTTGCACCCCCCTTTTTCGTTGTCCGTTTGCGTTTTTTTAGATTTTACGTGCGGTTTTTTTGCTTTTTTTCCTTTCTTTCTTGCTATTTCTATGCTCGGGTGCCCTCCGGTTCATGGTTGATGCTTTTCGTATTTTTGGAACGGAGCCGATTGGTCACGTGGGTCCCACGCCCCGCGTACCAAAACAAAGGAGGTTCTGCGTCTTGTAACACATAAAAACAATAAACATGGATAGTATTTCGGGTGCGATCATACCAGCACTAATGCACCGGATCCCATCAGAACTCCGCAGTTAAGCGTGCTTGGGCGAGAGTAGTACTAGGATGGGTGACCCCCTGGGAAGTCCTCGTGTTGCACCCCCCCTTTTTCGTTGTCCGTTTGCGTTTTTTTAGATTTTACGTGCGGTTTTTTTGCTTTTTTTCCTTTCTTTCTTGCTATTTCTATGCTCGGGTGCCCTCCGGTTCATGGTTGATGCTTTTCGTATTTTTGGAACGGAGCCGATCGGTCACGTGGGTCCCACGCCCCGCGTACCAAAACAAAGGAGGTTCTGCGTCTTGTAACACATAAAAACAATAAACATGGATAGTATTTCGGGTGCGATCATACCAGCACTAATGCACCGGATCCCATCAGAACTCCGCAGTTAAGCGTGCTTGGGCGAGAGTAGTATTAGGATGGGTGACCCCCTGGGAAGTCCTGCGTTTTTTTAGATTTTACGTGCGGTTTTTTTGCTTTTTTTCCTTTCTTTCTTGCTATTTCTATGCTCGGGTGCCCTCCGGTTCATGGTTGATGCTTTTCGTATTTTTGGAACGGAGCCGATCGGTCACGTGGGTCCCACGCCCCGCGTACCAAAACAAAGGAGGTTCTGCATCTTGTAACACATAAAAACAATAAACATGGATAGTATTTCGGGTGCGATCATACCAGCACTAATGCACCGGATCCCATCAGAACTCTGCAGTTAAGCGTGCTTGGGCGAGAGTAGTACTAGGATGGGTGACCCCCTGGGAAGTCCTCGTGTTGCACCCCCCTTTTTCGTTGTCCGTTTGCGTTTTTTTAGATTTTACGTGCGGTTTTTTTGCTTTTTTTCCTTTCTTTCTTGCTATTTCTATGCTCGGGTGCCCTCCGGTTCATGGTTGATGCTTTTCGTATTTTTGGAACGGAGCCGATCGGTCACGTGGGTCCCACGCCCCGCGTACCAAAACAAAGGAGGTTCTGCGTCTTGTAACACATAAAAACAATAAACATGGATAGTATTTCGGGTGCGATCATACCAGCACTAATGCACCGGATCCCATCAGAACTCCGCAGTTAAGCGTGCTTGGGCGAGAGTAGTATTAGGATGGGTGACCCCCTGGGAAGTCCTGCGTTTTTTTAGATTTTACGTGCGGTTTTTTTGCTTTTTTTCCTTTCTTTCTTGCTATTTCTATGCTCGGGTGCCCTCCGGTTCATGGTTGATGCTTTTCGTATTTTTGGAACGGAGCCGATCGGTCACGTGGGTCCCACGCCCCGCGTACCAAAACAAAGGAGGTTCTGCGTCTTGTAACACATAAAAACAATAAACATGGATAGTATTTCGGGTGCGACCATACCAGCACTAATGCACCGGATCCCATCAGAACTCCGCAGTTAAGCGTGCTTGGGCGAGAGTAGTACTAGGATGGGTGACCCCCTGGGAAGTCCTCGTGTTGCACCCCCCTTTTTCGTTGTCCGTTTGCGTTTTTTTAGATTTTACGTGCGGTTTTTTTGCTTTTTTTCCTTTCTTTCTTGCTATTTCTATGCTCGGGTGCCCTCCGGTTCATGGTTGATGCTTTTCGTATTTTTGGAACGGAGCCGATCGGTCACGTGGGTCCCACGCCCCGCGTACCAAAACAAAGGAGGTTCTGCGTCTTGTAACACATAAAAACAATAAACATGGATAGTATTTCGGGTGCGATCATACCAGCACTAATGCACCGGATCCCATCAGAACTCCGCAGTTAAGCGTGCTTGGGCGAGAGTAGTATTAGGATGGGTGACCCCCTGGGAAGTCCTGCGTTTTTTTAGATTTTACGTGCGGTTTTTTTGCTTTTTTTCCTTTCTTTCTTGCTATTTCTATGCTCGGGTGCCCTCCGGTTCATGGTTGATGCTTTTCGTATTTTTGGAACGGAGCCGATCGGTCACGTGGGTCCCACGCCCCGCGTACCAAAACAAAGGAGGTTCTGCATCTTGTAACACATAAAAACAATAAACATGGATAGTATTTCGGGTGCGATCATACCAGCACTAATGCACCGGATCCCATCAGAACTCCGCAGTTAAGCGTGCTTGGGCGAGAGTAGTACTAGGATGGGTGACCCCCTGGGAAGTCCTCGTGTTGCACCCCCCTTTTTCGTTGTCCGTTTGCGTTTTTTTAGATTTTACGTGCGGTTTTTTTGCTTTTTTTCCTTTCTTTCTTGCTATTTCTATGCTCGGGTGCCCTCCGGTTCATGGTTGATGCTTTTCGTATTTTTGGAACGGAGCCGATCGGTCACGTGGGTCCCACGCCCCGCGTACCAAAACAAAGGAGGTTCTGCGTCTTGTAACACATAAAAACAATAAACATGGATAGTATTTCGGGTGCGATCATACCAGCACTAATGCACCGGATCCCATCAGAACTCCGCAGTTAAGCGTGCTTGGGCGAGAGTAGTATTAGGATGGGTGACCCCCTGGGAAGTCCTGCGTTTTTTTAGATTTTACGTGCGGTTTTTTTGCTTTTTTTCCTTTCTTTCTTGCTATTTCTATGCTCGGGTGCCCTCC
The DNA here is from genome assembly GCF_051521515.1 of Lactuca serriola. Classification (NCBI taxonomy): domain Eukaryota; kingdom Viridiplantae; phylum Streptophyta; class Magnoliopsida; order Asterales; family Asteraceae; genus Lactuca; species Lactuca serriola. The sequence continues at coordinate 202,684,259 of NC_136408.1, read as the reverse complement.
GGTTCATGGTTGATGCTTTTCGTATTTTTGGAACGGAGCCGATCGGTCACGTGGGTCCCACGCCCCGCGTACCAAAACAAAGGAGGTTCTGCGTCTTGTAACACATAAAAACAATAAACATGGATAGTATTTCGGGTGCGATCATACCAGCACTAATGCACCGGATCCCATCAGAACTCCGCAGTTAAGCGTGCTTGGGCGAGAGTAGTACTAGGATGGGTGACCCCCTGGGAAGTCCTCGTGTTGCACCCCCCTTTTTCGTTGTCCGTTTGCGTTTTTTTAGATTTTACGTGCGGTTTTTTTGCTTTTTTTCCTTTCTTTCTTGCTATTTCTATGCTCGGGTGCCCTCCGGTTCATGGTTGATGCTTTTCGTATTTTTGGAACGGAGCCGATCGGTCACGTGGGTCCCACGCCCCGCGTACCAAAACAAAGGAGGTTCTGCGTCTTGTAACACATAAAAACAATAAACATGGATAGTATTTCGGGTGCGATCATACCAGCACTAATGCACCGGATCCCATCAGAACTCCGCAGTTAAGCGTGCTTGGGCGAGAGTAGTATTAGGATGGGTGACCCCCTGGGAAGTCCTGCGTTTTTTTAGATTTTACGTGCGGTTTTTTTGCTTTTTTTCCTTTCTTTCTTGCTATTTCTATGCTCGGGTGCCCTCCGGTTCATGGTTGATGCTTTTCGTATTTTTGGAACGGAGCCGATCGGTCACGTGGGTCCCACGCCCCGCGTACCAAAACAAAGGAGGTTCTGCGTCTTGTAACACATAAAAACAATAAACATGGATAGTATTTCGGGTGCGATCATACCAGCACTAATGCACCGGATCCCATCAGAACTCCGCAGTTAAGCGTTCTTGGGCGAGAGTAGTACTAGGATGGGTGACCCCCTGGGAAGTCCTCGTGTTGCACCCCCCTTTTTCGTTGTCCGTTTGCGTTTTTTTAGATTTTACGTGCGGTTTTTTTGCTTTTTTTCCTTTCTTTCTTGCTATTTCTATGCTCGGGTGCCCTCCGGTTCATGGTTGATGCTTTTCGTATTTTTGGAACGGAGCCGATCGGTCACGTGGGTCCCACGCCCCGCGTACCAAAACAAAGGAGGTTCTGCATCTTGTAACACATAAAAACAATAAACATGGATAGTATTTCGGGTGCGATCATACCAGCACTAATGCACCGGATCCCATCAGAACTCCGCAGTTAAGCGTGCTTGGGCGAGAGTAGTACTAGGATGGGTGACCCCCTGGGAAGTCCTCGTGTTGCACCCCCCTTTTTCGTTGTCCGTTTGCGTTTTTTTAGATTTTACGTGCGGTTTTTTTGCTTTTTTTCCTTTCTTTCTTGCTATTTCTATGCTCGGGTGCCCTCCGGTTCATGGTTGATGCTTTTCGTATTTTTGGAACGGAGCCGATCGGTCACGTGGGTCCCACGCCCCGCGTACCAAAACAAAGGAGGTTCTGCGTCTTGTAACACATAAAAACAATAAACATGGATAGTATTTCGGGTGCGATCATACCAGCACTAATGCACCGGATCCCATCAGAACTCCGCAGTTAAGCGTGCTTGGGCGAGAGTAGTATTAGGATGGGTGACCCCCTGGGAAGTCCTGCGTTTTTTTAGATTTTACGTGCGGTTTTTTTGCTTTTTTTCCTTTCTTTCTTGCTATTTCTATGCTCGGGTGCCCTCCGGTTCATGGTTGATGCTTTTCGTATTTTTGGAACGGAGCCGATCGGTCACGTGGGTCCCACGCCCCGCGTACCAAAACAAAGGAGGTTCTGCGTCTTGTAACACATAAAAACAATAAACATGGATAGTATTTCGGGTGCGATCATACCAGCACTAATGCACCGGATCCCATCAGAACTCCGCAGTTAAGCGTTCTTGGGCGAGAGTAGTACTAGGATGGGTGACCCCCTGGGAAGTCCTCGTGTTGCACCCCCCTTTTTCGTTGTCCGTTTGCGTTTTTTTAGATTTTACGTGCGGTTTTTTTGCTTTTTTTCCTTTCTTTCTTGCTATTTCTATGCTCGGGTGCCCTCCGGTTCATGGTTGATGCTTTTCGTATTTTTGGAACGGAGCCGATCGGTCACGTGGGTCCCACGCCCCGCGTACCAAAACAAAGGAGGTTCTGCGTCTTGTAACACATAAAAACAATAAACATGGATAGTATTTCGGGTGCGATCATACCAGCACTAATGCACCGGATCCCATCAGAACTCCGCAGTTAAGCGTGCTTGGGCGAGAGTAGTATTAGGATGGGTGACCCCCTGGGAAGTCCTGCGTTTTTTTAGATTTTACGTGCGGTTTTTTTGCTTTTTTTCCTTTCTTTCTTGCTATTTCTATGCTCGGGTGCCCTCCGGTTCATGGTTGATGCTTTTCGTATTTTTGGAACGGAGCCGATCGGTCACGTGGGTCCCACGCCCCGCGTACCAAAACAAAGGAGGTTCTGCGTCTTGTAACACATAAAAACAATAAACATGGATAGTATTTCGGGTGCGATCATACCAGCACTAATGCACCGGATCCCATCAGAACTCCGCAGTTAAGCGTGCTTGGGCGAGAGTAGTACTAGGATGGGTGACCCCCTGGGAAGTCCTCGTGTTGCACCCCCCCTTTTTCGTTGTCCGTTTGCGTTTTTTTAGATTTTACGTGCGGTTTTTTTGCTTTTTTTCCTTTCTTTCTTGCTATTTCTATGCTCGGGTGCCCTCTGGTTCATGGTTGATGCTTTTCGTATTTTTGGAACGGAGCCGATCGGTCACGTGGGTCCCACGCCCCGCATACCAAAACAAAGGAGGTTCTGCGTCTTGTAACACATAAAAACAATAAACATGGATAGTATTTCGGGTGCGATCATACCAGCACTAATGCACCGGATCCCATCAGAACTCCGCAGTTAAGCGTGCTTGGGCGAGAGTAGTACTAGGATGGGTGACCCCCTGGGAAGTCCTCGTGTTGCACCCCCCCTTTTTCGTTGTCCGTTTGCGTTTTTTTAGATTTTACGTGCGGTTTTTTTGCTTTTTTTCCTTTCTTTCTTGCTATTTCTATGCTCGGGTGCCCTCCGGTTCATGGTTGATGCTTTTCGTATTTTTGGAACGGAGCCGATCGGTCACGTGGGTCCCACGCCCCGCGTACCAAAACAAAGGAGGTTCTGCGTCTTGTAACACATAAAAACAATAAACATGGATAGTATTTCGGGTGCGATCATACCAGCACTAATGCACCGGATCCCATCAGAACTCCGCAGTTAAGCGTGCTTGGGCGAGAGTAGTATTAGGATGGGTGACCCCCTGGGAAGTCCTGCGTTTTTTTAGATTTTACGTGCGGTTTTTTTGCTTTTTTTCCTTTCTTTCTTGCTATTTCTATGCTCGGGTGCCCTCCGGTTCATGGTTGATGCTTTTCGTATTTTTGGAACGGAGCCGATCGGTCACGTGGGTCCCACGCCCCGCGTACCAAAACAAAGGAGGTTCTGCATCTTGTAACACATAAAAACAATAAACATGGATAGTATTTCGGGTGCGATCATACCAGCACTAATGCACCGGATCCCATCAGAACTCCGCAGTTAAGCGTGCTTGGGCGAGAGTAGTACTAGGATGGGTGACCCCCTGGGAAGTCCTCGTGTTGCACCCCCCTTTTTCGTTGTCCGTTTGCGTTTTTTTAGATTTTACGTGCGGTTTTTTTGCTTTTTTTCCTTTCTTTCTTGCTATTTCTATGCTCGGGTGCCCTCCGGTTCATGGTTGATGCTTTTCGTATTTTTGGAACGGAGCCGATCGGTCACGTGGGTCCCACGCCCCGCGTACCAAAACAAAGGAGGTTCTGCGTCTTGTAACACATAAAAACAATAAACATGGATAGTATTTCGGGTGCGATCATACCAGCACTAATGCACCGGATCCCATCAGAACTCCGCAGTTAAGCGTGCTTGGGCGAGAGTAGTATTAGGATGGGTGACCCCCTGGGAAGTCCTGCGTTTTTTTAGATTTTACGTGCGGTTTTTTTGCTTTTTTTCCTTTCTTTCTTGCTATTTCTATGCTCGGGTGCCCTCCGGTTCATGGTTGATGCTTTTCGTATTTTTGGAACGGAGCCGATCGGTCACGTGGGTCCCACGCCCCGCGTACCAAAACAAAGGAGGTTCTGCGTCTTGTAACACATAAAAACAATAAACATGGATAGTATTTCGGGTGCGATCATACCAGCACTAATGCACCGGATCCCATCAGAACTCCGCAGTTAAGCGTTCTTGGGCGAGAGTAGTACTAGGATGGGTGACCCCCTGGGAAGTCCTCGTGTTGCACCCCCCTTTTTCGTTGTCCGTTTGCGTTTTTTTAGATTTTACGTGCGGTTTTTTTGCTTTTTTTCCTTTCTTTCTTGCTATTTCTATGCTCGGGTGCCCTCCGGTTCATGGTTGATGCTTTTCGTATTTTTGGAACGGAGCCGATCGGTCACGTGGGTCCCACGCCCCGCGTACCAAAACAAAGGAGGTTCTGCGTCTTGTAACACATAAAAACAATAAACATGGATAGTATTTCGGGTGCGATCATACCAGCACTAATGCACCGGATCCCATCAGAACTCCGCAGTTAAGCGTGCTTGGGCGAGAGTAGTATTAGGATGGGTGACCCCCTGGGAAGTCCTGCGTTTTTTTAGATTTTACGTGCGGTTTTTTTGCTTTTTTTCCTTTCTTTCTTGCTATTTCTATGCTCGGGTGCCCTCCGGTTCATGGTTGATGCTTTTCGTATTTTTGGAACGGAGCCGATCGGTCACGTGGGTCCCACGCCCCGCGTACCAAAACAAAGGAGGTTCTGCGTCTTGTAACACATAAAAACAATAAACATGGATAGTATTTCGGGTGCGATCATACCAGCACTAATGCACCGGATCCCATCAGAACTCCGCAGTTAAGCGTGCTTGGGCGAGAGTAGTACTAGGATGGGTGACCCCCTGGGAAGTCCTCGTGTTGCACCCCCCCTTTTTCGTTGTCCGTTTGCGTTTTTTTAGATTTTACGTGCGGTTTTTTTGCTTTTTTTCCTTTCTTTCTTGCTATTTCTATGCTCGGGTGCCCTCCGGTTCATGGTTGATGCTTTTCGTATTTTTGGAACGGAGCCGATCGGTCACGTGGGTCCCACGCCCCGCATACCAAAACAAAGGAGGTTCTGCGTCTTGTAACACATAAAAACAATAAACATGGATAGTATTTCGGGTGCGATCATACCAGCACTAATGCACCGGATCCCATCAGAACTACGCAGTTAAGCGTGCTTGGGCGAGAGTAGTACTAGGATGGGTGACCCCCTGGGAAGTCCTCGTGTTGCACCCCCCCTTTTTCGTTGTCCGTTTGCGTTTTTTTAGATTTTACGTGCGGTTTTTTTGCTTTTTTTCCTTTCTTTCTTGCTATTTCTATGCTCGGGTGCCCTCCGGTTCATGGTTGATGCTTTTCGTATTTTTGGAACGGAGCCGATCGGTCACGTGGGTCCCACGCCCCGCGTACCAAAACAAAGGAGGTTCTGCGTCTTGTAACACATAAAAACAATAAACATGGATAGTATTTCGGGTGCGATCATACCAGCACTAATGCACCGGATCCCATCAGAACTCCGCAGTTAAGCGTGCTTGGGCGAGAGTAGTATTAGGATGGGTGACCCCCTGGGAAGTCCTGCGTTTTTTTAGATTTTACGTGCGGTTTTTTTGCTTTTTTTCTTTTCTTTCTTGCTATTTCTATGCTCGG
>NC_136408.1:202546038-202673538 GCF_051521515.1 Lactuca serriola | reverse complement strand
GATGGGTGACCCCCTGGGAAGTCCTCGTGTTGCACCCCCCTTTTTCGTTGTCCGTTTGCGTTTTTTTAGATTTTACGTGCGGTTTTTTTGCTTTTTTTCCTTTCTTTCTTGCTATTTCTATGCTCGGGTGCCCTCCGGTTCATGGTTGATGCTTTTCGTATTTTTGGAACGGAGCCGATCGGTCACGTGGGTCCCACGCCCCGCGTACCAAAACAAAGGAGGTTCTGCGTCTTGTAACACATAAAAACAATAAACATGGATAGTATTTCGGGTGCGATCATATCAGCACTAATGCACCGGATCCCATCAGAACTCCGCAGTTAAGCGTGCTTGGGCGAGAGTAGTATTAGGATGGGTGACCCCCTGGGAAGTCCTGCGTTTTTTTAGATTTTACGTGCGGTTTTTTTGCTTTTTTTCCTTTCTTTCTTGCTATTTCTATGCTCGGGTGCCCTCCGGTTCATGGTTGATGCTTTTCGTATTTTTGGAACGGAGCCGATCGGTCACGTGGGTCCCACGCCCCGCGTACCAAAACAAAGGAGGTTCTGCGTCTTGTAACACATAAAAACAATAAACATGGATAGTATTTCGGGTGCGATCATACCAGCACTAATGCACCGGATCCCATCAGAACTCTGCAGTTAAGCGTGCTTGGGCGAGAGTAGTACTAGGATGGGTGACCCCCTGGGAAGTCCTCGTGTTGCACCCCCCTTTTTCGTTGTCCGTTTGCGTTTTTTTAGATTTTACGTGCGGTTTTTTTGCTTTTTTTCCTTTCTTTCTTGCTATTTCTATGCTCGGGTGCCCTCCGGTTCATGGTTGATGCTTTTCGTATTTTTGGAACGGAGCCGATTGGTCACGTGGGTCCCACGCCCCGCGTACCAAAACAAAGGAGGTTCTGCGTCTTGTAACACATAAAAACAATAAACATGGATAGTATTTCGGGTGCGATCATACCAGCACTAATGCACCGGATCCCATCAGAACTCCGCAGTTAAGCGTGCTTGGGCGAGAGTAGTACTAGGATGGGTGACCCCCTGGGAAGTCCTCGTGTTGCACCCCCCCTTTTTCGTTGTCCGTTTGCGTTTTTTTAGATTTTACGTGCGGTTTTTTTGCTTTTTTTCCTTTCTTTCTTGCTATTTCTATGCTCGGGTGCCCTCCGGTTCATGGTTGATGCTTTTCGTATTTTTGGAACGGAGCCGATCGGTCACGTGGGTCCCACGCCCCGCGTACCAAAACAAAGGAGGTTCTGCGTCTTGTAACACATAAAAACAATAAACATGGATAGTATTTCGGGTGCGATCATACCAGCACTAATGCACCGGATCCCATCAGAACTCCGCAGTTAAGCGTGCTTGGGCGAGAGTAGTATTAGGATGGGTGACCCCCTGGGAAGTCCTGCGTTTTTTTAGATTTTACGTGCGGTTTTTTTGCTTTTTTTCCTTTCTTTCTTGCTATTTCTATGCTCGGGTGCCCTCCGGTTCATGGTTGATGCTTTTCGTATTTTTGGAACGGAGCCGATCGGTCACGTGGGTCCCACGCCCCGCGTACCAAAACAAAGGAGGTTCTGCATCTTGTAACACATAAAAACAATAAACATGGATAGTATTTCGGGTGCGATCATACCAGCACTAATGCACCGGATCCCATCAGAACTCCGCAGTTAAGCGTGCTTGGGCGAGAGTAGTACTAGGATGGGTGACCCCCTGGGAAGTCCTCGTGTTGCACCCCCCTTTTTCGTTGTCCGTTTGCGTTTTTTTAGATTTTACGTGCGGTTTTTTTGCTTTTTTTCCTTTCTTTCTTGCTATTTCTATGCTCGGGTGCCCTCCGGTTCATGGTTGATGCTTTTCGTATTTTTGGAACGGAGCCGATCGGTCACGTGGGTCCCACGCCCCGCGTACCAAAACAAAGGAGGTTCTGCGTCTTGTAACACATAAAAACAATAAACATGGATAGTATTTCGGGTGCGATCATACCAGCACTAATGCACCGGATCCCATCAGAACTCCGCAGTTAAGCGTGCTTGGGCGAGAGTAGTATTAGGATGGGTGACCCCCTGGGAAGTCCTGCGTTTTTTTAGATTTTACGTATCGTTTTTTTGCTTTTTTTCCTTTCTTTCTTGCTATTTCTATGCTCGGGTGCCCTCCGGTTCATGGTTGATGCTTTTCGTATTTTTGGAACGGAGCCGATCGGTCACGTGGGTCCCACGCCCCGCGTACCAAAACAAAGGAGGTTCTGCGTCTTGTAACACATAAAAACAATAAACATGGATAGTATTTCGGGTGCGATCATACCAGCACTAATGCACCGGATCCCATCAGAACTCCGCAGTTAAGCGTTCTTGGGCGAGAGTAGTACTAGGATGGGTGACCCCCTGGGAAGTCCTCGTGTTGCACCCCCCTTTTTCGTTGTCCGTTTGCGTTTTTTTAGATTTTACGTGCGGTTTTTTTGCTTTTTTTCCTTTCTTTCTTGCTATTTCTATGCTCGGGTGCCCTCCGGTTCATGGTTGATGCTTTTCGTATTTTTGGAACGGAGCCGATCGGTCACGTGGGTCCCACGCCCCGCGTACCAAAACAAAGGAGGTTCTGCGTCTTGTAACACATAAAAACAATAAACATGGATAGTATTTCGGGTGCGATCATACCAGCACTAATGCACCGGATCCCATCAGAACTCCGCAGTTAAGCGTGCTTGGGCGAGAGTAGTATTAGGATGGGTGACCCCCTGGGAAGTCCTGCATTTTTTTAGATTTTACGTGCGGTTTTTTTGCTTTTTTTCCTTTCTTTCTTGCTATTTCTATGCTCGGGTGCCCTCCGGTTCATGGTTGATGCTTTTCGTATTTTTGGAACGGAGCCGATCGGTCACGTGGGTCCCACGCCCCGCGTACCAAAACAAAGGAGGTTCTGCGTCTTGTAACACATAAAAACAATAAACATGGATAGTATTTCGGGTGCGATCATACCAGCACTAATGCACCGGATCCCATCAGAACTCCGCAGTTAAGCGTGCTTGGGCGAGAGTAGTACTAGGATGGGTGACCCCCTGGGATGTCCTCGTGTTGCACCCCCCTTTTTCGTTGTCCGTTTGCGTTTTTTTAGATTTTACGTGCGGTTTTTTTGCTTTTTTTCCTTTCTTTCTTGCTATTTCTATGCTCGGGTGCCCTCCGGTTCATGGTTGATGCTTTTCGTATTTTTGGAACGGAGCCGATCGGTCACGTGGGTCCCACGCCCCGCGTACCAAAACAAAGGAGGTTCTGCGTCTTGTAACACATAAAAACAATAAACATGGATAGTATTTCGGGTGCGATCATACCAGCACTAATGCACCGGATCCCATCAGAACTCCGCAGTTAAGCGTGCTTGGGCGAGAGTAGTATTAGGATGGGTGACCCCCTGGGAAGTCTTGCGTTTTTTTAGATTTTACGTGCGGTTTTTTTGCTTTTTTTCCTTTCTTTCTTGCTATTTCTATGCTCGGGTGCCCTCCGGTTCATGGTTGATGCTTTTCGTATTTTTGGAACGGAGCCGATCGGTCACGTGGGTCCCACGCCCCGCGTACCAAAACAAAGGAGGTTCTGCGTCTTGTAACACATAAAAACAATAAACATGGATAGTATTTCGGGTGCGATCATACCAGCACTAATGCACCGGATCCCATTAGAACTCCGCAGTTAAGCGTGCTTGGGCGAGAGTAGTACTAGGATGGGTGACCCCCTGGGAAGTCCTCGTGTTGCACCCCCCCTTTTTCGTTGTCCGTTTGCGTTTTTTTAGATTTTACGTGCGGTTTTTTTGCTTTTTTTCCTTTCTTTCTTGCTATTTCTATGCTCGGGTGCCCTCCGGTTCATGGTTGATGCTTTTCGTATTTTTGGAACGGAGCCGATCGGTCACGTGGGTCCCACGCCCCGCGTACCAAAACAAAGGAGGTTCTGCGTCTTGTAACACATAAAAACAATAAACATGGATAGTATTTCGGGTGCGATCATACCAGCACTAATGCACCGGATCCCATCAGAACTCCGCAGTTAAGCGTGCTTGGGCGAGAGTAGTATTAGGATGGGTGACCCCCTGGGAAGTCTTGCGTTTTTTTAGATTTTACGTGCGGTTTTTTTGCTTTTTTTCCTTTCATTCTTGCTATTTCTATGCTCGGGTGCCCTCCGGTTCATGGTTGATGCTTTTCGTATTTTTGGAACGGAGCCGATCGGTCACGTGGGTCCCACGCCCCGCGTACCAAAACAAAGGAGGTTCTGCGTCTTGTAACACATAAAAACAATAAACATGGATAGTATTTCGGGTGCGATCATACCAGCACTAATGCACCGGATCCCATCAAAACTCCGCAGTTAAGCGTGCTTGGGCGAGAGTAGTACTAGGATGGGTGACCCCCTGGGAAGTCCTCGTGTTGCACCCCCCTTTTTCGTTGTCCGTTTGCGTTTTTTTAGATTTTACGTGCGGTTTTTTTGCTTTTTTTCCTTTCTTTCTTACTATTTCTATGCTCGGGTGCCCTCCGGTTCATGGTTGATGCTTTTCGTATTTTTGGAACGGAGCCGATCGGTCACGTGGGTCCCACGCCCCGCGTACCAAAACAAAGGAGGTTCTGCGTCTTGTAACACATAAAAACAATAAACATGGATAGTATTTCGGGTGCGATCATACCAGCACTAATGCACCGGATCCCATCAGAACTCCGCAGTTAAGCGTGCTTGGGCGAGAGTAGTACTAGGATGGGTGACCCCCTGGGAAGTCCTCGTGTTGCACCCCCCTTTTTCGTTGTCCGTTTGCGTTTTTTTAGATTTTACGTGCGGTTTTTTTGCTTTTTTTCCTTTCTTTCTTGCTATTTCTATGCTCGGGTGCCCTCCGGTTCATGGTTGATGCTTTTCGTATTTTTGGAACGGAGCCGATCGGTCACGTGGGTCCCACGCCCCGCGTACCAAAACAAAGGAGGTTCTGCGTCTTGTAACACATAAAAACAATAAACATGGATAGTATTTCGGGTGCGATCATACCAGCACTAATGCACCGGATCCCATCAGAACTCCGCAGTTAAGCGTGCTTGGGCTAGAGTAGTACTAGGATGGGTGACCCCCTGGGATGTCCTCGTGTTGCACCCCCCTTTTTCGTTGTCCGTTTGCGTTTTTTTAGATTTTACGTGCGGTTTTTTTGCTTTTTTTCCTTTCTTTCTTGCTATTTCTATGCTCGGGTGCCCTCCGGTTCATGGTTGATGCTTTTCGTATTTTTGGAACGGAGCCGATCGGTCACGTGGGTCCCACGCCCCGCGTACCAAAACAAAGGAGGTTCTGCGTCTTGTAACACATAAAAACAATAAACATGGATAGTATTTCGGGTGCGATCATACCAGCACTAATGCACCGGATCCCATTAGAACTCCGCAGTTAAGCGTGCTTGGGCGAGAGTAGTACTAGGATGGGTGACCCCCTGGGAAGTCCTCGTGTTGCACCCCCCCTTTTTCGTTGTCCGTTTGCGTTTTTTTAGATTTTACGTGCGGTTTTTTTGCTTTTTTTCCTTTCTTTCTTGCTATTTCTATGCTCGGGTGCCCTCCGGTTCATGGTTGATGCTTTTCGTATTTTTGGAACGGAGCCGATCGGTCACGTGGGTCCCACGCCCCGCGTACCAAAACAAAGGAGGTTCTGCGTCTTGTAACACATAAAAACAATAAACATGGATAGTATTTCGGGTGCGATCATACCAGCACTAATGCACCGGATCCCATCAGAACTCCGCAGTTAAGCGTGCTTGGGCGAGAGTAGTATTAGGATGGGTGACCCCCTGGGAAGTCTTGCGTTTTTTTAGATTTTACGTGCGGTTTTTTTGCTTTTTTTCCTTTCATTCTTGCTATTTCTATGCTCGGGTGCCCTCCGGTTCATGGTTGATGCTTTTCGTATTTTTGGAACGGAGCCGATCGGTCACGTGGGTCCCACGCCCCGCGTACCAAAACAAAGGAGGTTCTGCGTCTTGTAACACATAAAAACAATAAACATGGATAGTATTTCGGGTGCGATCATACCAGCACTAATGCACCGGATCCCATCAAAACTCCGCAGTTAAGCGTGCTTGGGCGAGAGTAGTACTAGGATGGGTGACCCCCTGGGAAGTCCTCGTGTTGCACCCCCCTTTTTCGTTGTCCGTTTGCGTTTTTTTAGATTTTACGTGCGGTTTTTTTGCTTTTTTTCCTTTCTTTCTTACTATTTCTATGCTCGGGTGCCCTCCGGTTCATGGTTGATGCTTTTCGTATTTTTGGAACGGAGCCGATCGGTCACGTGGGTCCCACGCCCCGCGTACCAAAACAAAGGAGGTTCTGCGTCTTGTAACACATAAAAACAATAAACATGGATAGTATTTCGGGTGCGATCATACCAGCACTAATGCACCGGATCCCATCAGAACTCCGCAGTTAAGCGCGCTTGGGCGAGAGTAGTACTAGGATGGGTGACCCCCTGGGAAGCCCTCGTGTTGCACCCCCCTTTTTCGTTGTCCGTTTGCGTTTTTTTAGATTTTACGTGCGGTTTTTTTGCTTTTTTTCCTTTCTTTCTTGCTATTTCTATGCTCGGGTGCCCTCCGGTTCATGGTTGATGCTTTTCGTATTTTTGGAACGGAGCCGATCGGTCACGTGGGTCCCACGCCCCGCGTACCAAAACAAAGGAGGTTCTGCGTCTTGTAACACATAAAAACAATAAACATGGATAGTATTTCGGGTGCGATCATACCAGCACTAATGCACCGGATCCCATCAGAACTCCGCAGTTAAGCGTGCTTGGGCGAGAGTAGTACTAGGATGGGTGACCCCCTGGGAAGTCCTCGTGTTGCACCCCCCCTTTTTCGTTGTCCGTTTGCGTTTTTTTAGATTTTACGTGCGGTTTTTTTGCTTTTTTTCCTTTCTTTCTTGCTATTTCTATGCTCGGGTGCCCTCCGGTTCATGGTTGATGCTTTTCGTATTTTTGGAACGGAGCCGATCGGTCACGTGGGTCCCACGCCCCGCGTACCAAAACAAAGGAGGTTCTGCGTCTTGTAACACATAAAAACAATAAACATGGATAGTATTTCGGGTGCGATCATACCAGCACTAATGCACCGGATCCCATCAGAACTCCGCAGTTAAGCGTGCTTGGGCGAGAGTAGTATTAGGATGGGTGACCCCCTGGGAAGTCCTGCGTTTTTTTAGATTTTACGTGCGGTTTTTTTGCTTTTTTTCCTTTCTTTCTTGCTATTTCTATGCTCGGGTGCCCTCCGGTTCATGGTTGATGCTTTTCGTATTTTTGGAACGGAGCCGATCGGTCACGTGGGTCCCACGCCCCGCGTACCAAAACAAAGGAGGTTCTGCGTCTTGTAACACATAAAAACAATAAACATGGATAGTATTTCGGGTGCGATCATACCAGCACTAATGCACCGGATCCCATCAGAACTCCGCAGTTAAGCGTGCTTGGGCGAGAGTAGTACTAGGATGGGTGACCCCCTGGGAAGTCCTCTGTTGCACCCCCCTTTTTCGTTGTCCGTTTGCGTTTTTTTAGATTTTACGTGCGGTTTTTTTGCTTTTTTTCCTTTCTTTCTTGCTATTTCTATGCTCGGGTGCCCTCCGGTTCATGGTTGATGCTTTTCGTATTTTTGGAACGGAGCCGATCGGTCACGTGGGTCCCACGCCCCGCGTACCAAAACAAAGGAGGTTCTGCGTCTTGTAACACATAAAAACAATAAACATGGATAGTATTTCGGGTGCGATCATACCAGCACTAATGCACCGGATCCCATCAGAACTCCGCAGTTAAGCGTGCTTGGGCGAGAGTAGTACTAGGATGGGTGACCCCCTGGGAAGTCCTCGTGTTGCACCCCCCCTTTTTCGTTGTCCGTTTGCGTTTTTTTAGATTTTACGTGCGGTTTTTTTGCTTTTTTTCCTTTCTTTCTTGCTATTTCTATGCTCGGGTGCCCTCCGGTTCATGGTTGATGCTTTTCGTATTTTTGGAACGGAGCCGATCGGTCACGTGGGTCCCACGCCCCGCGTACCAAAACAAAGGAGGTTCTGCGTCTTGTAACACATAAAAACAATAAACATGGATAGTATTTCGGGTGCGATCATACCAGCACTAATGCACCGGATCCCATCAGAACTCCGCAGTTAAGCGTGCTTGGGAGAGAGTAGTATTAGGATGGGTGATCCCCTGGGAAGTCCTGCGTTTTTTTAGATTTTACGTGCGGTTTTTTTGCTTTTTTTCCTTTCTTTCTTGCTATTTCTATGCTCGGGTGCCCTCCGGTTCATGGTTGATGCTTTTCGTATTTTTGGAACGGAGCCGATCGGTCACGTGGGTCCCACGCCCCGCGTACCAAAACAAAGGAGGTTCTGCGTCTTGTAACACATAAAAACAATAAACATGGATAGTATTTCGGGTGCGATCATACCAGCACTAATGCACCGGATCCCATCAGAACTCCGCAGTTAAGCGTGCTTGGGCGAGAGTAGTACTAGGATGGGTGACCCCCTGGGAAGTCCTCGTGTTGCACCCCCCTTTTTCGTTGTCCGTTTGCGTTTTTTTAGATTTTACGTGCGGTTTTTTTGCTTTTTTTCCTTTCTTTCTTGCTATTTCTATGCTCGGGTGCCCTCCGGTTCATGGTTGATGCTTTTCGTATTTTTGGAACGGAGCCGATCGGTCACGTGGGTCCCACGCCCCGCGTACCAAAACAAAGGAGGTTCTGCGTCTTGTAACACATAAAAACAATAAACATGGATAGTATTTCGGGTGCGATCATACCAGCACTAATGCACCGGATCCCATCAGAACTCCGCAGTTAAGCGTGCTTGGGCGAGAGTAGTACTAGGATGGGTGACCCCCTGGGAAGTCCTCGTGTTGCACCCCCCCTTTTTCGTTGTCCGTTTGCGTTTTTTTAGATTTTACGTGCGGTTTTTTTGCTTTTTTTCCTTTCTTTCTTGCTATTTCTATGCTCGGGTGCCCTCCGGTTCATGGTTGATGCTTTTCGTATTTTTGGAACGGAGCCGATCGGTCACGTGGGTCCCACGCCCCGCGTACCAAAACAAAGGAGGTTCTGCGTCTTGTAACACATAAAAACAATAAACATGGATAGTATTTCGGGTGCGATCATACCAGCACTAATGCACCGGATCCCATCAGAACTCCGCAGTTAAGCGTGCTTGGGCGAGAGTAGTATTAGGATGGGTGACCCCCTGGGAAGTCCTGCGTTTTTTTAGATTTTACGTGCGGTTTTTTTGCTTTTTTTCCTTTCTTTCTTGCTATTTCTATGCTCGGGTGCCCTCCGGTTCATGGTTGATGCTTTTCGTATTTTTGGAACGGAGCCGATCGGTCACGTGGGTCCCACGCCCCGCGTACCAAAACAAAGGAGGTTCTGCGTCTTGTAACACATAAAAACAATAAACATGGATAGTATTTCGGGTGCGATCATACCAGCACTAATGCACCGGATCCCATCAGAACTCCGCAGTTAAGCGTGCTTGGGCGAGAGTAGTACTAGGATGGGTGACCCCCTGGGAAGTCCTCGTGTTGCACCCTCTTTTTCGTTGTCCGTTTGCGTTTTTTTAGATTTTACGTGCGGTTTTTTTGCTTTTTTTCCTTTCTTTCTTGCTATTTCTATGCTCGGGTGCCCTCCGGTTCATGGTTGATGCTTTTCGTATTTTTGGAACGGAGCCGATCGGTCACGTGGGTCCCACGCCCCGCGTACCAAAACAAAGGAGGTTCTGCGTCTTGTAACACATAAAAACAATAAACATGGATAGTATTTCGGGTGCGATCATACCAGCACTAATGCACCGGATCCCATCAGAACTCCGCAGTTAAGCGTGCTTGGGCGAGAGTAGTATTAGGATGGGTGACCCACTGGGAAGTCCTGCGTTTTTTTAGATTTTACGTGCGGTTTTTTTGCTTTTTTTCCTTTCTTTCTTGCTATTTCTATGCTCGGGTGCCCTCCGGTTCATGGTTGATGCTTTTCGTATTTTTGGAACGGAGCCGATCGGTCACGTGGGTCCCACGCCCCGCGTACCAAAACAAAGGAGGTTCTGCGTCTTGTAACACATAAAAACAATAAACATGGATAGTATTTCGGGTGCGATCATACCAGCACTAATGCACCGGATCCCATCAGAACTCCGCAGTTAAGCGTGCTTGGGCGAGAGTAGTACTAGGATGGGTGACCCCCTGGGAAGTCCTCGTGTTGCACCCCCCTTTTTCGTTGTCCGTTTGCGTTTTTTTAGATTTTACGTGCGGTTTTTTTGCTTTTTTTCCTTTCTTTCTTGCTATTTCTATGCTCGGGTGCCCTCCGGTTCATGGTTGATGCTTTTCGTATTTTTGGAACGGAGCCGATCGGTCACGTGGGTCCCACGCCCCGCGTACCAAAACAAAGGAGGTTCTGCGTCTTGTAACACATAAAAACAATAAACATGGATAGTATTTCGGGTGCGATCATACCAGCACTAATGCACCGGATCCCATCAGAACACCGCAGTTAAGCGTGCTTGGGCGAGAGTAGTACTAGGATGGGTGACCCCCTGGGAAGTCCTCGTGTTGCACCCCCCCTTTTTCGTTGTCCGTTTGCGTTTTTTTAGATTTTACGTGCGGTTTTTTTGCTTTTTTTCCTTTCTTTCTTGCTATTTCTATGCTCGGGTGCCCTCCGGTTCATGGTTGATGCTTTTCGTATTTTTGGAACGGAGCCGATCGGTCACGTGGGTCCCACGCCCCGCGTACCAAAACAAAGGAGGTTCTGCGTCTTGTAACACATAAAAACAATAAACATGGATAGTATTTCGGGTGCGATCATACCAGCACTAATGCACCGGATCCCATCAGAACTCCGCAGTTAAGCGTGCTTGGGCGAGAGTAGTACTAGGATGGGTGACCCCCTGGGAAGTCCTCGTGTTGCACCCCCATTTTTCGTTGTCCGTTTGCGTTTTTTTAGATTTTACGTGCGGTTTTTTTGCTTTTTTTCCTTTCTTTCTTGCTATTTCTATGCTCGGGTGCCCTCCGGTTCATGGTTGATGCTTTTCGTATTTTTGGAACGGAGCCGATCGGTCACGTGGGTCCCACGCCCCGCGTACCAAAACAAAGGAGGTTCTGCGTCTTGTAACACATAAAAACAATAAACATGGATAGTATTTCGGGTGCGATCATACCAGCACTAATGCACCGGATCCCATCAGAACTCCGCAGTTAAGCGTGCTTGGGCGAGAGTAGTATTAGGATGGGTGACCCCCTGGGAAGTCCTGCGTTTTTTTAGATTTTACGTGCGGTTTTTTTGCTTTTTTTCCTTTCTTTCTTGCTATTTCTATGCTCGGGTGCCCTCCGGTTCATGGTTGATGCTTTTCGTATTTTTGGAACGGAGCCGATCGGTCACGTGGGTCCCACGCCCCGCGTACCAAAACAAAGGAGGTTCTGCGTCTTGTAACACATAAAAACAATAAACATGGATAGTATTTCGGGTGCGATCATACCAGCACTAATGCACCGAATCCCATCAGAACTCCGCAGTTAAGCGTGCTTGGGCGAGAGTAGTACTAGGATGGGTGACCCCCTGGGAAGTCCTCGTGTTGCACCCCTCTTTTTCGTTGTCCGTTTGCGTTTTTTTAGATTTTACGTGCGGTTTTTTTGCTTTTTTTCCTTTCTTTCTTGCTATTTCTATGCTCGGGTGCCCTCCGGTTCATGGTTGATGCTTTTCGTATTTTTGGAACGGAGCCGATCGGTCACGTGGGTCCCACGCCCCGCGTACCAAAACAAAGGAGGTTCTGCGTCTTGTAACACATAAAAACAATAAACATGGATAGTATTTCGGGTGCGATCATACCAGCACTAATGCACCGGATCCCATCAGAACTCCGCAGTTAAGCGTGCTTGGGCGAGAGTAGTATTAGGATGGGTGACCCCCTGGGAAGTCTTGCGTTTTTTTAGATTTTACGTGCGGTTTTTTTGCTTTTTTTCCTTTCTTTCTTGCTATTTCTATGCTCGGGTGCCCTCCGGTTCATGGTTGATGCTTTTCGTATTTTTGGAACGGAGCCGATCGGTCACGTGGGTCCCACGCCCCGCGTACCAAAACAAAGGAGGTTCTGCGTCTTGTAACACATAAAAACAATAAACATGGATAGTATTTCGGTTGCGATCATACCAGCACTAATGCACCGGATCCCATCAGAACTCCGCAGTTAAGCGTGCTTGGGCGAGAGTAGTACTAGGATGGGTGACCCCCTGGGAAGTCCTCGTGTTGCACCCCCCCTTTTTCGTTGTCCGTTTGCGTTTTTTTAGATTTTACGTGCGGTTTTTTTGCTTTTTTTCCTTTCTTTCTTGCTATTTCTATGCTCGGGTGCCCTCCGGTTCATGGTTGATGCTTTTCGTATTTTTGGAACGGAGCCGATCGGTCACGTGGGTCCCACGCCCCGCGTACCAAAACAAAGGAGGTTCTGCGTCTTGTAACACATAAAAACAATAAACATGGATAGTATTTCGGGTGCGATCATACCAGCACTAATGCACCGGATCCCATCAGAACTCCGCAGTTAAGCGTGCTTGGGCGAGAGTAGTATTAGGATGGGTGACCCCCTGGGAAGTCCTGCGTTTTTTTAGATTTTACGTGCGGTTTTTTTGCTTTTTTTCCTTTCTTTCTTGCTATTTCTATGCTCGGGTGCCCTCCGGTTCATGGTTGATGCTTTTCGTATTTTTGGAACGGAGCCGATCGGTCACGTGGGTCCCACGCCCCGCGTACCAAAACAAAGGAGGTTCTGCGTCTTGTAACACATATAAACAATAAACATGGATAGTATTTCGGGTGCGATCATACCAGCACTAATGCACCGGATCCCATCAGAACTCCGCAGTTAAGCGTGCTTGGGCGAGAGTAGTATTAGGATGGGTGACCCCCTGGGAAGTCCTGCGTTTTTTTAGATTTTACGTGCGGTTTTTTTGCTTTTTTTCCTTTCTTTCTTGCTATTTCTATGCTCGGGTGCCCTCCGGTTCATGGTTGATGCTTTTCGTATTTTTGGAACGGAGCCGATCGGTCACGTGGGTCCCACGCCCCGCGTACCAAAACAAAGGAGGCTCTGCGTCTTGTAACACATAAAAACAATAAACATGGATAGTATTTCGGGTGCGATCATACCAGCACTAATGCACCGGATCCCATCAGAACTCCGCAGTTAAGCGTGCTTGGGCGAGAGTAGTACTAGGATGGGTGACCCCCTGGGAAGTCCTCGTGTTGCACCCCCCTTTTTCGTTGTCCGTTTGCGTTTTTTTAGATTTTACGTGCGGTTTTTTTGCTTTTTTTCCTTTCTTTCTTGCTATTTCTATGCTCGGGTGCCCTCCGGTTCATGGTTGATGCTTTTCGTATTTTTGGAACGGAGCCGATCGGTCACGTGGGTCCCACGCCCCGCGTACCAAAACAAAGGAGGTTCTGCGTCTTGTAACACATAAAAACAATAAACATGGATAGTATTTCGGGTGCGATCATACCAGCACTAATGCACCGGATCCCATCAGAACTCCGCAGTTAAGCGTGCTTGGGCGAGAGTAGTACTAGGATGGGTGACCCCCTGGGAAGTCCTCGTGTTGCACCCCCCCTTTTTCGTTGTCCGTTTGCGTTTTTTTAGATTTTACGTGCGGTTTTTTTGCTTTTTTTCCTTTCTTTCTTGCTATTTCTATGCTCGGGTGCCCTCCGGTTCATGGTTGATGCTTTTCGTATTTTTGGAACGGAGCCGATCGGTCACGTGGGTCCCACGCCCCGCGTACCAAAACAAAGAAGGTTCTGCGTCTTGTAACACATAAAAACAATAAACATGGATAGTATTTCGGGTGCGATCATACCAGCACTAATGCACCGGATCCCATCAGAACTCTGCAGTTAAGCGTGCTTGGGCGAGAGTAGTACTAGGATGGGTGACCCCCTGGGAAGTCCTCGTGTTGCACCCCCCCTTTTTCGTTGTCCGTTTGCGTTTTTTTAGATTTTACGTGCGGTTTTTTTGCTTTTTTTCCTTTCTTTCTTGCTATTTCTATGCTCGGGTGCCCTCCGGTTCATGGTTGATGCTTTTCGTATTTTTGGAACGGAGCCGATCGGTCACGTGGGTCCCACGCCCCGCGTACCAAAACAAAGGAGGTTCTGCGTCTTGTAACACATAAAAACAATAAACATGGATAGTATTTCGGGTGCGATCATACCAGCACTAATGCACCGGATCCCATCAGAACTCCGCAGTTAAGCGTGCTTGGGCGAGAGTAGTATTAGGATGGGTGACCCCCTGGGAAGTCCTGCGTTTTTTTAGATTTTACGTGCGGTTTTTTTGCTTTTTTTCCTTTCTTTCTTGCTATTTCTATGCTCGGGTGCCCTCCGGTTCATGGTTGATGCTTTTCGTATTTTTGGAACGGAGCCGATCGGTCACGTGGGTCCCACGCCCCGCGTACCAAAACAAAGGAGGTTCTGCGTCTTGTAACACATAAAAACAATAAACATGGATAGTATTTCGGGTGCGATCATACCAGTACTAATGCACCGAATCCCATCAGAACTCCGCAGTTAAGCGTGCTTGGGCGAGAGTAGTACTAGGATGGGTGACCCCCTGGGAAGTCCTCGTGTTGCACCCCTCTTTTTCGTTGTCCGTTTGCGTTTTTTTAGATTTTACGTGCGGTTTTTTTGCTTTTTTTCCTTTCTTTCTTGCTATTTCTATGCTCGGGTGCCCTCCGGTTCATGGTTGATGCTTTTCGTATTTTTGGAACGGAGCCGATCGGTCACGTGGGTCCCACGCCCCGCGTACCAAAACAAAGGAGGTTCTGCGTCTTGTAACACATAAAAACAATAAACATGGATAGTATTTCGGGTGCGATCATACCAGCACTAATGCACCGGATCCCATCAGAACTCCGCAGTTAAGCGTGCTTGGGCGAGAGTAGTATTAGGATGGGTGACCCCCTGGGAAGTCTTGCGTTTTTTTAGATTTTACGTGCGGTTTTTTTGCTTTTTTTCCTTTCTTTCTTGCTATTTCTATGCTCGGGTGCCCTCCGGTTCATGGTTGATGCTTTTCGTATTTTTGGAACGGAGCCGATCGGTCACGTGGGTCCCACGCCCCGCGTACCAAAACAAAGGAGGTTCTGCGTCTTGTAACACATAAAAACAATAAACATGGATAGTATTTCGGGTGCGATCATACCAGCACTAATGCACCGGATCCCATCAGAACTCCGCAGTTAAGCGTGCTTGGGCGAGAGTAGTACTAGGATGGGTGACCCCCTGGGAAGTCCTCGTGTTGCACCCCCCCTTTTTCGTTGTCCGTTTGCGTTTTTTTAGATTTTACGTGCGGTTTTTTTGCTTTTTTTCCTTTCTTTCTTGCTATTTCTATGCTCGGGTGCCCTCCGGTTCATGGTTGATGCTTTTCGTATTTTTGGAACGGAGCCGATCGGTCACGTGGGTCCCACGCCCCGCGTACCAAAACAAAGGAGGTTCTGCGTCTTGTAACACATAAAAACAATAAACATGGATAGTATTTCGGGTGCGATCATACCAGCACTAATGCACCGGATCCCATCAGAACTCCGCAGTTAAGCGTGCTTGGGCGAGAGTAGTATTAGGATGGGTGACCCCCTGGGAAGTCCTGCGTTTTTTTAGATTTTACGTGCGGTTTTTTTGCTTTTTTTCCTTTCTTTCTTGCTATTTCTATGCTCGGGTGCCCTCCGGTTCATGGTTGATGCTTTTCGTATTTTTGGAACGGAGCCGATCGGTCACGTGGGTCCCACGCCCCGCGTACCAAAACAAAGGAGGTTCTGCGTCTTGTAACACATATAAACAATAAACATGGATAGTATTTCGGGTGCGATCATACCAGCACTAATGCACCGGATCCCATCAGAACTCCGCAGTTAAGCGTGCTTGGGCGAGAGTAGTATTAGGATGGGTGACCCCCTGGGAAGTCCTGCGTTTTTTTAGATTTTACGTGCGGTTTTTTTGCTTTTTTTCCTTTCTTTCTTGCTATTTCTATGCTCGGGTGCCCTCCGGTTCATGGTTGATGCTTTTCGTATTTTTGGAACGGAGCCGATCGGTCACGTGGGTCCCACGCCCCGCGTACCAAAACAAAGGAGGCTCTGCGTCTTGTAACACATAAAAACAATAAACATGGATAGTATTTCGGGTGCGATCATACCAGCACTAATGCACCGGATCCCATCAGAACTCCGCAGTTAAGCGTGCTTGGGCGAGAGTAGTACTAGGATGGGTGACCCCCTGGGAAGTCCTCGTGTTGCACCCCCCTTTTTCGTTGTCCGTTTGCGTTTTTTTAGATTTTACGTGCGGTTTTTTTGCTTTTTTTCCTTTCTTTCTTGCTATTTCTATGCTCGGGTGCCCTCCGGTTCATGGTTGATGCTTTTCGTATTTTTGGAACGGAGCCGATCGGTCACGTGGGTCCCACGCCCCGCGTACCAAAACAAAGGAGGTTCTGCGTCTTGTAACACATAAAAACAATAAACATGGATAGTATTTCGGGTGCGATCATACCAGCACTAATGCACCGGATCCCATCAGAACTCCGCAGTTAAGCGTGCTTGGGCGAGAGTAGTACTAGGATGGGTGACCCCCTGGGAAGTCCTCGTGTTGCACCCCCCCTTTTCGTTGTCCGTTTGCGTTTTTTTAGATTTTACGTGCGGTTTTTTTGCTTTTTTTCCTTTCTTTCTTGCTATTTCTATGCTCGGGTGCCCTCCGGTTCATGGTTGATGCTTTTCGTATTTTTGGAACGGAGCCGATCGGTCACGTGGGTCCCACGCCCCGCGTACCAAAACAAAGAAGGTTCTGCGTCTTGTAACACATAAAAACAATAAACATGGATAGTATTTCGGGTGCGATCATACCAGCACTAATGCACCGGATCCCATCAGAACTCCGCAGTTAAGCGTGCTTGGGCGAGAGTAGTACTAGGATGGGTGACCCCCTGGGAAGTCCTCGTGTTGCACCCCCCCTTTTTCGTTGTCCGTTTGCGTTTTTTTAGATTTTACGTGCGGTTTTTTTGCTTTTTTTCCTTTCTTTCTTGCTATTTCTATGCTCGGGTGCCCTCCGGTTCATGGTTGATGCTTTTCGTATTTTTGGAACGGAGCCGATCGGTCACGTGGGTCCCACGCCCCGCGTACCAAAACAAAGGAGGTTCTGCGTCTTGTAACACATAAAAACAATAAACATGGATAGTATTTCGGGTGCGATCATACCAGCACTAATGCACCGGATCCCATCAGAACTCCGCAGTTAAGCGTGCTTGGGCGAGAGTAGTATTAGGATGGGTGACCCCCTGGGAAGTCCTGCGTTTTTTTAGATTTTACGTGCGGTTTTTTTGCTTTTTTTCCTTTCTTTCTTGCTATTTCTATGCTCGGGTGCCCTCCGGTTCATGGTTGATGCTTTTCGTATTTTTGGAACGGAGCCGATCGGTCACGTGGGTCCCACGCCCCGCGTACCAAAACAAAGGAGGTTCTGCGTCTTGTAACACATAAAAACAATAAACATGGATAGCATTTCGGGTGCGATCATACCAGCACTAATGCACCGAATCCCATCAGAACTCCGCAGTTAAGCGTGCTTGGGCGAGAGTAGTACTAGGATGGGTGACCCCCTGGGAAGTCCTCGTGTTGCACCCCTCTTTTTCGTTGTCCGTTTGCGTTTTTTTAGATTTTACGTGCGGTTTTTTTGCTTTTTTTCCTTTCTTTCTTGCTATTTCTATGCTCGGGTGCCCTCCGTTTCATGGTTGATGCTTTTCGTATTTTTGGAACGGAGCCGATCGGTCACGTGGGTCCGACGCCCCGCGTACCAAAACAAAGGAGGTTCTGCGTCTTGTAACACATAAAAACAATAAACATGGATAGTATTTCGGGTGCGATCATACCAGCACTAATGCACCGGATCCCATCAGAACTCCGCAGTTAAGCGTGCTTGGGCGAGAGTAGTATTAGGATGGGTGACCCCCTGGGAAGTCTTGCGTTTTTTTAGATTTTACGTGCGGTTTTTTTGCTTTTTTTCCTTTCTTTCTTGCTATTTCTATGCTCGGGTGCCCTCCGGTTCATGGTTGATGCTTTTCGTATTTTTGGAACGGAGCCGATCGGTCACGTGGGTCCCACGCCCCGCGTACCAAAACAAAGGAGGTTCTGCGTCTTGTAACACATAAAAACAATAAACATGGATAGTATTTCGGGTGCGATCATACCAGCACTAATGCACCGGATCCCATCAGAACTCCGCAGTTAAGCGTGCTTGGGCGAGAGTAGTACTAGGATGGGTGACCCCCTGGGAAGTCCTCGTGTTGCACCCCCCCTTTTTCGTTGTCCGTTTGCGTTTTTTTAGATTTTACGTGCGGTTTTTTTGCTTTTTTTCCTTTCTTTCTTGCTATTTCTATGCTCGGGTGCCCTCCGGTTCATGGTTGATGCTTTTCGTATTTTTGGAACGGAGCCGATCGGTCACGTGGGTCCCACGCCCCGCGTACCAAAACAAAGGAGGTTCTGCGTCTTGTAACACATAAAAACAATAAACATGGATAGTATTTCGGGTGCGATCATACCAGCACTAATGCACCGGATCCCATCAGAACTCCGCAGTTAAGCGTGCTTGGGCGAGAGTAGTATTAGGATGGGTGACCCCCTGGGAAGTCCTGCGTTTTTTTAGATTTTACGTGCGGTTTTTTTGCTTTTTTTCCTTTCTTTCTTGCTATTTCTATGCTCGGGTGCCCTCCGGTTCATGGTTGATGCTTTTCGTATTTTTGGAACGGAGCCGATCGGTCACGTGGGTCCCACGCCCCGCGTACCAAAACAAAGGAGGTTCTGCGTCTTGTAACACATATAAACAATAAACATGGATAGTATTTCGGGTGCGATCATACCAGCACTAATGCACCGGATCCCATCAGAACTCCGCAGTTAAGCGTGCTTGGGCGAGAGTAGTATTAGGATGGGTGACCCCCTGGGAAGTCCTGCGTTTTTTTAGATTTTACGTGCGGTTTTTTTGCTTTTTTTCCTTTCTTTCTTGCTATTTCTATGCTCGGGTGCCCTCCGGTTCATGGTTGATGCTTTTCGTATTTTTGGAACGGAGCCGATCGGTCACGTGGGTCCCACGCCCCGCGTACCAAAACAAAGGAGGCTCTGCGTCTTGTAACACATAAAAACAATAAACATGGATAGTATTTCGGGTGCGATCATACCAGCACTAATGCACCGGATCCCATCAGAACTCCGCAGTTAAGCGTGCTTGGGCGAGAGTAGTACTAGGATGGGTGACCCCCTGGGAAGTCCTCGTGTTGCACCCCCCTTTTTCGTTGTCCGTTTGCGTTTTTTTAGATTTTACGTGCGGTTTTTTTGCTTTTTTTCCTTTCTTTCTTGCTATTTCTATGCTCGGGTGCCCTCCGGTTCATGGTTGATGCTTTTCGTATTTTTGGAACGGAGCCGATCGGTCACGTGGGTCCCACGCCCCGCGTACCAAAACAAAGGAGGTTCTGCGTCTTGTAACACATAAAAACAATAAACATGGATAGTATTTCGGGTGCGATCATACCAGCACTAATGCACCGGATCCCATCAGAACTCCGCAGTTAAGCGTGCTTGGGCGAGAGTAGTACTAGGATGGGTGACCCCCTGGGAAGTCCTCGTGTTGCACCCCCCCTTTTTCGTTGTCCGTTTGCGTTTTTTTAGATTTTACGTGCGGTTTTTTTGCTTTTTTTCCTTTCTTTCTTGCTATTTCTATGCTCGGGTGCCCTCCGGTTCATGGTTGATGCTTTTCGTATTTTTGGAACGGAGCCGATCGGTCACGTGGGTCCCACGCCCCACGTACCAAAACAAAGGAGGTTCTGCGTCTTGTAACACATAAAAACAATAAACATGGATAGTATTTCGGGTGCGATCATACCAGCACTAATGCACCGGATCCCATCAGAACTCCGCAGTTAAGCGTGCTTGGGCGAGAGTAGTACTAGGATGGGTGACCCCCTGGGAAGTCCTCGTGTTGCACCCCCCCTTTTTCGTTGTCCGTTTGCGTTTTTTTAGATTTTACGTGCGGTTTTTTTGCTTTTTTTCCTTTCTTTCTTGCTATTTCTATGCTCGGGTGCCCTCCGGTTCATGGTTGATGCTTTTCGTATTTTTGGAACGGAGCCGATCGGTCACGTGGGTCCCACGCCCCGCGTACCAAAACAAAGGAGGTTCTGCGTCTTGTAACACATAAAAACAATAAACATGGATAGTATTTCGGGTGCGATCATACCAGCACTAATGCACCGGATCCCATCAGAACTCCGCAGTTAAGCGTGCTTGGGCGAGAGTAGTATTAGGATGGGTGACCCCCTGGGAAGTCCTGCGTTTTTTTAGATTTTACGTGCGGTTTTTTTGCTTTTTTTCCTTTCTTTCTTGCTATTTCTATGCTCGGGTGCCCTCCGGTTCATGGTTGATGCTTTTCGTATTTTTGGAACGGAGCCGATCGGTCACGTGGGTCCCACGCCCCGCGTACCAAAACAAAGGAGGTTCTGCGTCTTGTAACACATAAAAACAATAAACATGGATAGTATTTCGGGTGCGATCATACCAGCACTAATGCACCGAATCCCATCAGAACTCCGCAGTTAAGCGTGCTTGGGCGTGAGTAGTACTAGGATGGGTGACCCCCTGGGAAGTCCTCGTGTTGCACCCCTCTTTTTCGTTGTCCGTTTGCGTTTTTTTAGATTTTACGTGCGGTTTTTTTGCTTTTTTTTCCTTTCTTTCTTGCTATTTCTATGCTCGGGTGCCCTCCGGTTCATGGTTGATGCTTTTCGTATTTTTGGAACGGAGCCGATCGGTCACGTGGGTCCCACGCCCCGCGTACCAAAACAAAGGAGGTTCTGCGTCTTGTAACACATAAAAACAATAAACATGGATAGTATTTCGGGTGCGATCATACCAGCACTAATGCACCGGATCCCATCAGAACTCCGCAGTTAAGCGTGCTTGGGCGAGAGTAGTATTAGGATGGGTGACCCCCTGGGAAGTCTTGCGTTTTTTTAGATTTTACGTGCGGTTTTTTTGCTTTTTTTCCTTTCTTTCTTGCTATTTCTATGCTCGGGTGCCCTCCGGTTCATGGTTGATGCTTTTCGTATTTTTGGAACGGAGCCGATCGGTCACGTGGATCCCACGCCCCGCGTACCAAAACAAAGGAGGTTCTGCGTCTTGTAACACATAAAAACAATAAACATGGATAGTATTTCGGGTGCGATCATACCAGCACTAATGCACCGGATCCCATCAGAACTCCGCAGTTAAGCGTGCTTGGGCGAGAGTAGTACTAGGATGGGTGACCCCCTGGGAAGTCCTCGTGTTGCACCCCCCCTTTTTCGTTGTCCGTTTGCGTTTTTTTAGATTTTACGTGCGGTTTTTTTGCTTTTTTTCCTTTCTTTCTTGCTATTTCTATGCTCGGGTGCCCTCCGGTTCATGGTTGATGCTTTTCGTATTTTTGGAACGGAGCCGATCGGTCACGTGGGTCCCACGCCCCGCGTACCAAAACAAAGGAGGTTCTGCGTCTTGTAACACATAAAAACAATAAACATGGATAGTATTTCGGGTGCGATCATACCAGCACTAATGCACCGGATCCCATCAGAACTCCGCAGTTAAGCGTGCTTGGGCGAGAGTAGTATTAGGATGGGTGACCCCCTAGGAAGTCCTGCGTTTTTTTAGATTTTACGTGCGGTTTTTTTGCTTTTTTTCCTTTCTTTCTTGCTATTTCTATGCTCGGGTGCCCTCCGGTTCATGGTTGATGCTTTTCGTATTTTTGGAACGGAGCCGATCGGTCACGTGGGTCCCACGCCCCGCGTACCAAAACAAAGGAGGTTCTGCGTCTTGTAACACATATAAACAATAAACATGGATAGTATTTCGGGTGCGATCATACCAGCACTAATGCACCGGATCCCATCAGAACTCCGCAGTTAAGCCTGCTTGGGCGAGAGTAGTATTAGGATGGGTGACCCCCTGGGAAGTCCTGCGTTTTTTTAGATTTTACGTGCGGTTTTTTTGCTTTTTTTCCTTTCTTTCTTGCTATTTCTATGCTCGGGTGCCCTCCGGTTCATGGTTGATGCTTTTCGTATTTTTGGAACGGAGCCGATCGGTCACGTGGGTCCCACGCCCCGCGTACCAAAACAAAGGAGGCTCTGCGTCTTGTAACACATAAAAACAATAAACATGGATAGTATTTCGGGTGCGATCATACCAGCACTAATGCACCGGATCCCATCAGAACTCCGCAGTTAAGCGTGCTTGGGCGAGAGTAGTACTAGGATGGGTGACCCCCTGGGAAGTCCTCGTGTTGCACCCCCCTTTTTCGTTGTCCGTTTGCGTTTTTTTAGATTTTACGTGCGGTTTTTTTGCTTTTTTTCCTTTCTTTCTTGCTATTTCTATGCTCGGGTGCCCTCCGGTTCATGGTTGATGCTTTTCGTATTTTTGGAACGGAGCCGATCGGTCACGTGGGTCCCACGCCCCGCGTACCAAAACAAAGGAGGTTCTGCGTCTTGTAACACATAAAAACAATAAACATGGATAGTATTTCGGGTGCGATCATACCAGCACTAATGCACCGGATCCCATCAGAACTCCGCAGTTAAGCGTGCTTGGGCGAGAGTAGTACTAGGATGGGTGACCCCCTGGGAAGTCCTCGTGTTGCACCCCCCCTTTTTCGTTGTCCGTTTGCGTTTTTTTAGATTTTACGTGCGGTTTTTTTGCTTTTTTTCCTTTCTTTCTTGCTATTTCTATGCTCGGGTGCCCTCCGGTTCATGGTTGATGCTTTTCGTATTTTTGGAACGGAGCCGATCGGTCACGTGGGTCCCACGCCCCACGTACCAAAACAAAGGAGGTTCTGCGTCTTGTAACACATAAAAACAATAAACATGGATAGTATTTCGGGTGCGATCATACCAGCACTAATGCACCGGATCCCATCAGAACTCCGCAGTTAAGCGTGCTTGGGCGAGAGTAGTACTAGGATGGGTGACCCCCTGGGAAGTCCTCGTGTTGCACCCCCCCTTTTTCGTTGTCCGTTTGCGTTTTTTTAGATTTTACGTGCGGTTTTTTTGCTTTTTTTCCTTTCTTTCTTGCTATTTCTATGCTCGGGTGCCCTCCGGTTCATGGTTGATGCTTTTCGTATTTTTGGAACGGAGCCGATCGGTCACGTGGGTCCCACGCCCCGCGTACCAAAACAAAGGAGGTTCTGCGTCTTGTAACACATAAAAACAATAAACATGGATAGTATTTCGGGTGCGATCATACCAGCACTAATGCACCGGATCCCATCAGAACTCCGCAGTTAAGCGTGCTTGGGCGAGAGTAGTATTAGGATGGGTGACCCCCTGGGAAGTCCTGCGTTTTTTTAGATTTTACGTGCGGTTTTTTTGCTTTTTTTCCTTTCTTTCTTGCTATTTCTATGCTCGGGTGCCCTCCGGTTCATGGTTGATGCTTTTCGTATTTTTGGAACGGAGCCGATCGGTCACGTGGGTCCCACGCCCCGCGTACCAAAACAAAGGAGGTTCTGCGTCTTGTAACACATAAAAACAATAAACATGGATAGTATTTCGGGTGCGATCATACCAGCACTAATGCACCGAATCCCATCAGAACTCCGCAGTTAAGCGTGCTTGGGCGTGAGTAGTACTAGGATGGGTGACCCCCTGGGAAGTCCTCGTGTTGCACCCCTCTTTTTCGTTGTCCGTTTGCGTTTTTTTAGATTTTACGTGCGGTTTTTTTGCTTTTTTTTCCTTTCTTTCTTGCTATTTCTATGCTCGGGTGCCCTCCGGTTCATGGTTGATGCTTTTCGTATTTTTGGAATGGAGCCGATCGGTCACGTGGGTCCCACGCCCCGCGTACCAAAACAAAGGAGGTTCTGCGTCTTGTAACACATAAAAACAATAAACATGGATAGTATTTCGGGTGCGATCATACCAGCACTAATGCACCGGATCCCATCAGAACTCCGCAGTTAAGCGTGCTTGGGCGAGAGTAGTATTAGGATGGGTGACCCCCTGGGAAGTCTTGCGTTTTTTTAGATTTTACGTGCGGTTTTTTTGCTTTTTTTCCTTTCTTTCTTGCTATTTCTATGCTCGGGTGCCCTCCGGTTCATGGTTGATGCTTTTCGTATTTTTGGAACGGAGCCGATCGGTCACGTGGATCCCACGCCCCGCGTACCAAAACAAAGGAGGTTCTGCGTCTTGTAACACATAAAAACAATAAACATGGATAGTATTTCGGGTGCGATCATACCAGCACTAATGCACCGGATCCCATCAGAACTCCGCAGTTAAGCGTGCTTGGGCGAGAGTAGTACTAGGATGGGTGACCCCCTGGGAAGTCCTCGTGTTGCACCCCCCCTTTTTCGTTGTCCGTTTGCGTTTTTTTAGATTTTACGTGCGGTTTTTTTGCTTTTTTTCCTTTCTTTCTTGCTATTTCTATGCTCGGGTGCCCTCCGGTTCATGGTTGATGCTTTTCGTATTTTTGGAACGGAGCCGATCGGTCACGTGGGTCCCACGCCCCGCGTACCAAAACAAAGGAGGTTCTGCGTCTTGTAACACATAAAAACAATAAACATGGATAGTATTTCGGGTGCGATCATACCAGCACTAATGCACCGGATCCCATCAGAACTCCGCAGTTAAGCGTGCTTGGGCGAGAGTAGTATTAGGATGGGTGACCCCCTGGGAAGTCCTGCGTTTTTTTAGATTTTACGTGCGGTTTTTTTGCTTTTTTTCCTTTCTTTCTTGCTATTTCTATGCTCGGGTGCCCTCCGGTTCATGGTTGATGCTTTTCGTATTTTTGGAACGGAGCCGATCGGTCACGTGGGTCCCACGCCCCGCGTACCAAAACAAAGGAGGTTCTGCGTCTTGTAACACATATAAACAATAAACATGGATAGTATTTCGGGTGCGATCATACCAGCACTAATGCACCGGATCCCATCAGAACTCCGCAGTTAAGCGTGCTTGGGCGAGAGTAGTATTAGGATGGGTGACCCCCTGGGAAGTCCTGCGTTTTTTTAGATTTTACGTGCGGTTTTTTTGCTTTTTTTCCTTTCTTTCTTGCTATTTCTATGCTCGGGTGCCCTCCGGTTCATGGTTGATGCTTTTCGTATTTTTGGAACGGAGCCGATCGGTCACGTGGGTCCCACGCCCCGCGTACCAAAACAAAGGAGGCCCTGCGTCTTGTAACACATAAAAACAATAAACATGGATAGTATTTCGGGTGCGATCATACCAGCACTAATGCACCGGATCCCATCAGAACTCCGCAGTTAAGCGTGCTTGGGCGAGAGTAGTACTAGGATGGGTGACCCCCTGGGAAGTCCTCGTGTTGCACCCCCCTTTTTCGTTGTCCGTTTGCGTTTTTTTAGATTTTACGTGCGGTTTTTTTGCTTTTTTTCCTTTCTTTCTTGCTATTTCTATGCTCGGGTGCCCTCCGGTTCATGGTTGATGCTTTTCGTATTTTTGGAACGGAGCCGATCGGTCACGTGGGTCCCACGCCCCGCGTACCAAAACAAAGGAGGTTCTGCGTCTTGTAACACATAAAAACAATAAACATGGATAGTATTTCGGGTGCGATCATACCAGCACTAATGCACCGGATCCCATCAGAACTCCGCAGTTAAGCGTGCTTGGGCGAGAGTAGTACTAGGATGGGTGACCCCCTGGGAAGTCCTCGTGTTGCACCCCCCCTTTTTCGTTGTCCGTTTGCGTTTTTTTAGATTTTACGTGCGGTTTTTTTGCTTTTTTTCCTTTCTTTCTTGCTATTTCTATGCTCGGGTGCCCTCCGGTTCATGGTTGATGCTTTTCGTATTTTTGGAACGGAGCCGATCGGTCACGTGGGTCCCACGCCCCGCGTACCAAAACAAAGAAGGTTCTGCGTCTTGTAACACATAAAAACAATAAACATGGATAGTATTTCGGGTGCGATCATACCAGCACTAATGCACCGGATCCCATCAGAACTCCGCAGTTAAGCGTGCTTGGGCGAGAGTAGTACTAGGATGGGTGACCCCCTGGGAAGTCCTCGTGTTGCACCCCCCCCTTTTTCGTTGTCCGTTTGCGTTTTTTTAGATTTTACGTGCGGTTTTTTTGCTTTTTTTCCTTTCTTTCTTGCTATTTCTATGCTCGGGTGCCCTCCGGTTCATGGTTGATGCTTTTCGTATTTTTGGAACGGAGCCGATCGGTCACGTGGGTCCCACGCCCCGCGTACCAAAACAAAGGAGGTTCTGCGTCTTGTAACACATAAAAACAATAAACATGGATAGTATTTCGGGTGCGATCATACCAGCACTAATGCACCGGATCCCATCAGAACTCCGCAGTTAAGCGTGCTTGGGCGAGAGTAGTATTAGGATGGGTGACCCCCTGGGAAGTCCTGCGTTTTTTTAGATTTTACGTGCGGTTTTTTTGCTTTTTTTCCTTTCTTTCTTGCTATTTCTATGCTCGGGTGCCCTCCGGTTCATGGTTGATGCTTTTCGTATTTTTGGAACGGAGCCGATCGGTCACGTGGGTCCCACGCCCCGCGTACCAAAACAAAGGAGGTTCTGCGTCTTGTAACACATAAAAACAATAAACATGGATAGTATTTCGGGTGCGATCATACCAGCACTAATGCACCGAATCCCATCAGAACTCCGCAGTTAAGCGTGCTTGGGCGAGAGTAGTACTAGGATGGGTGACCCCCTGGGAAGTCCTCGTGTTGCACCCCTCTTTTTCGTTGTCCGTTTGCGTTTTTTTAGATTTTACGTGCGGTTTTTTTGCTTTTTTTCCTTTCTTTCTTGCTATTTCTATGCTCGGGTGCCCTCCGGTTCATGGTTGATGCTTTTCGTATTTTTGGAACGGAGCCGATCGGTCACGTGGGTCCCACGCCCCGCGTACCAAAACAAAGGAGGTTCTGCGTCTTGTAACACATAAAAACAATAAACATGGATAGTATTTCGGGTGCGATCATACCAGCACTAATGCACCGGATCCCATCAGAACTCCGCAGTTAAGCGTGCTTGGGCGAGAGTAGTATTAGGATGGGTGACCCCCTGGGAAGTCTTGCGTTTTTTTAGATTTTACGTGCGGTTTTTTTGCTTTTTTTCCTTTCTTTCTTGCTATTTCAATGCTCGGGTGCCCTCCGGTTCATGGTTGATGCTTTTCGTATTTTTGGAACGGAGCCGATCGGTCACGTGGGTCCCACGCCCCGCGTACCAAAACAAAGGAGGTTCTGCGTCTTGTAACACATAAAAACAATAAACATGGATAGTATTTCGGGTGCGATCATACCAGCACTAATGCACCGGATCCCATCAGAACTCCGCAGTTAAGCGTGCTTGGGCGAGAGTAGTACTAGGATGGGTGACCCCCTGGGAAGTCCTCGTGTTGCACCCCCCCTTTTTCGTTGTCCGTTTGCGTTTTTTTAGATTTTACGTGCGGTTTTTTTGCTTTTTTTCCTTTCTTTCTTGCTATTTCTATGCTCGGGTGCCCTCCGGTTCATAGTTGATGCTTTTCGTATTTTTGGAACGGAGCCGATCGGTCACGTGGGTCCCACGCCCCGCGTACCAAAACAAAGGAGGTTCTGCGTCTTGTAACACATAAAAACAATAAACATGGATAGTATTTCTGGTGCGATCATACCAGCACTAATGCACCGGATCCCATCAGAACTCCGCAGTTAAGCGTGCTTGGGCGAGAGTAGTATTAGGATGGGTGACCCCCTGGGAAGTCCTGCGTTTTTTTAGATTTTACGTGCGGTTTTTTTGCTTTTTTTCCTTTCTTTCTTGCTATTTCTATGCTCGGGTGCCCTCCGGTTCATGGTTGATGCTTTTCGTATTTTTGGAACGGAGCCGATCGGTCACGTGGGTCCCACGCCCCGCGTACCAAAACAAAGGAGGTTCTGCGTCTTGTAACACATAAAAACAATAAACATGGATAGTATTTCGGGTGCGATCATACCAGCACTAATGCACCGAATCCCATCAGAACTCCGCAGTTAAGCGTGCTTGGGCGAGAGTAGTACTAGGATGGGTGACCCCCTGGGAAGTCCTCGTGTTGCACCCCTCTTTTTCGTTGTCCGTTTGCGTTTTTTTAGATTTTACGTGCGGTTTTTTTGCTTTTTTTCCTTTCTTTCTTGCTATTTCTATGCTCGGGTGCCCTCCGGTTCATGGTTGATGCTTTTCGTATTTTTGGAACGGAGCCGATCGGTCACGTGGGTCCCACGCCCCGCGTACCAAAACAAAGGAGGTTCTGCGTCTTGTAACACATAAAAACAATAAACATGGATAGTATTTCGGGTGCGATCATACCAGCACTAATGCACCGGATCCCATCAGAACTCCGCAGTTAAGCGTGCTTGGGCGAGAGTAGTATTAGGATGGGTGACCCCCTGGGAAGTCCTGCGTTTTTTTAGATTTTACGTGCGGTTTTTTTGCTTTTTTTCCTTTCTTTCTTGCTATTTCTATGCTCGGGTGCCCTCCGGTTCATGGTTGATGCTTTTCGTATTTTTGGAACGGAGCCGATCGGTCACGTGGGTCCCACGCCCCGCGTACCAAAACAAAGGAGGTTCTGCGTCTTGTAACACATAAAAACAATAAACATGGATAGTATTTCGGGTGCGATCATACCAACACTAATGCACCGGATCCCATCAGAACTCCGCAGTTAAGCGTGCTTGGGCGAGAGTAGTACTAGGATGGGTGACCCCCTGGGAAGTCCTCGTGTTGCACCCCCCCTTTTTCGTTGTCCGTTTGCGTTTTTTTAGATTTTACGTGCGGTTTTTTTGCTTTTTTTCCTTTCTTTCTTGCTATTTCTATGCTCGGGTGCCCTCCGGTTCATGGTTGATGCTTTTCGTATTTTTGGAACGGAGCCGATCGGTCACGTGGGTCCCACGCCCCGCGTACCAAAACAAAGGAGGTTCTGCGTCTTGTAACACATAAAAACAATAAACATGGATAGTATTTCGGGTGCGATCATACCAGCACTAATGCACCGGATCCCATCAGAACTCTGCAGTTAAGCGTGCTTGGGCGAGAGTAGTACTAGGATGGGTGACCCCCTGGGAAGTCCTCGTGTTGCACCCCTCTTTTTCGTTGTCCGTTTGCGTTTTTTTAGATTTTACGTGCGGTTTTTTTGCTTTTTTTCCTTTCTTTCTTGCTATTTCTATGCTCGGGTGCCCTCCGGTTCATGGTTGATGCTTTTCGTATTTTTGGAACGGAGCCGATCGGTCACGTGGGTCCCACGCCCCGCGTACCAAAACAAAGAAGGTTCTGCGTCTTGTAACACATAAAAACAATAAACATGGATAGTATTTCGGGTGCGATCATACCAGCACTAATGCACCGGATCCCATCAGAACTCCGCAGTTAAGCGTGCTTGGGCGAGAGTAGTACTAGGATGGGTGACCCCCTGGGAAGTCCTCGTGTTGCACCCCCCCCTTTTTCGTTGTCCGTTTGCGTTTTTTTAGATTTTACGTGCGGTTTTTTTGCTTTTTTTCCTTTCTTTCTTGCTATTTCTATGCTCGGGTGCCCTCCGGTTCATGGTTGATGCTTTTCGTATTTTTGGAACGGAGCCGATCGGTCACGTGGGTCCCACGCCCCGCGTACCAAAACAAAGGAGGTTCTGCGTCTTGTAACACATAAAAACAATAAACATGGATAGTATTTCGGGTGCGATCATACCAGCACTAATGCACCGGATCCCATCAGAACTCCGCAGTTAAGCGTGCTTGGGCGAGAGTAGTATTAGGATGGGTGACCCCCTGGGAAGTCCTGCGTTTTTTTAGATTTTACGTGCGGTTTTTTTGCTTTTTTTCCTTTCTTTCTTGCTATTTCTATGCTCGGGTGCCCTCCGGTTCATGGTTGATGCTTTTCGTATTTTTGGAACGGAGCCGATCGGTCACGTGGGTCCCACGCCCCGCGTACCAAAACAAAGGAGGTTCTGCGTCTTGTAACACATAAAAACAATAAACATGGATAGTATTTCGGGTGCGATCATACCAGCACTAATGCACCGAATCCCATCAGAACTCCGCAGTTAAGCGTGCTTGGGCGAGAGTAGTACTAGGATGGGTGACCCCCTGGGAAGTCCTCGTGTTGCACCCCTCTTTTTCGTTGTCCGTTTGCGTTTTTTTAGATTTTACGTGCGGTTTTTTTGCTTTTTTTCCTTTCTTTCTTGCTATTTCTATGCTCGGGTGCCCTCCGGTTCATGGTTGATGCTTTTCGTATTTTTGGAACGGAGCCGATCGGTCACGTGGGTCCCACGCCCCGCGTACCAAAACAAAGGAGGTTCTGCGTCTTGTAACACATAAAAACAATAAACATGGATAGTATTTCGGGTGCGATCATACCAGCACTAATGCACCGGATCCCATCAGAACTCCGCAGTTAAGCGTGCTTGGGCGAGAGTAGTATTAGGATGGGTGACCCCCTGGGAAGTCTTGCGTTTTTTTAGATTTTACGTGCGGTTTTTTTGCTTTTTTTCCTTTCTTTCTTGCTATTTCAATGCTCGGGTGCCCTCCGGTTCATGGTTGATGCTTTTCGTATTTTTGGAACGGAGCCGAT
This sequence comes from Lactuca serriola, assembly GCF_051521515.1. Taxonomy (NCBI): domain Eukaryota; kingdom Viridiplantae; phylum Streptophyta; class Magnoliopsida; order Asterales; family Asteraceae; genus Lactuca; species Lactuca serriola. The sequence goes on along the minus strand of NC_136408.1, from coordinate 202,643,017 downwards.
CGGTCACGTGGGTCCCACGCCCCGCGTACCAAAACAAAGGAGGTTCTGCGTCTTGTAACACATAAAAACAATAAACATGGATAGTATTTCGGGTGCGATCATACCAGCACTAATGCACCGGATCCCATCAGAACTCCGCAGTTAAGCGTGCTTGGGCGAGAGTAGTACTAGGATGGGTGACCCCCTGGGAAGTCCTCGTGTTGCACCCCCCCTTTTTCGTTGTCCGTTTGCGTTTTTTTAGATTTTACGTGCGGTTTTTTTGCTTTTTTTCCTTTCTTTCTTGCTATTTCTATGCTCGGGTGCCCTCCGGTTCATAGTTGATGCTTTTCGTATTTTTGGAACGGAGCCGATCGGTCACGTGGGTCCCACGCCCCGCGTACCAAAACAAAGGAGGTTCTGCGTCTTGTAACACATAAAAACAATAAACATGGATAGTATTTCTGGTGCGATCATACCAGCACTAATGCACCGGATCCCATCAGAACTCCGCAGTTAAGCGTGCTTGGGCGAGAGTAGTATTAGGATGGGTGACCCCCTGGGAAGTCCTGCGTTTTTTTAGATTTTACGTGCGGTTTTTTTGCTTTTTTTCCTTTCTTTCTTGCTATTTCTATGCTCGGGTGCCCTCCGGTTCATGGTTGATGCTTTTCGTATTTTTGGAACGGAGCCGATCGGTCACGTGGGTCCCACGCCCCGCGTACCAAAACAAAGGAGGTTCTGCGTCTTGTAACACATAAAAACAATAAACATGGATAGTATTTCGGGTGCGATCATACCAGCACTAATGCACCGAATCCCATCAGAACTCCGCAGTTAAGCGTGCTTGGGCGAGAGTAGTACTAGGATGGGTGACCCCCTGGGAAGTCCTCGTGTTGCACCCCTCTTTTTCGTTGTCCGTTTGCGTTTTTTTAGATTTTACGTGCGGTTTTTTTGCTTTTTTTCCTTTCTTTCTTGCTATTTCTATGCTCGGGTGCCCTCCGGTTCATGGTTGATGCTTTTCGTATTTTTGGAACGGAGCCGATCGGTCACGTGGGTCCCACGCCCCGCGTACCAAAACAAAGGAGGTTCTGCGTCTTGTAACACATAAAAACAATAAACATGGATAGTATTTCGGGTGCGATCATACCAGCACTAATGCACCGGATCCCATCAGAACTCCGCAGTTAAGCGTGCTTGGGCGAGAGTAGTATTAGGATGGGTGACCCCCTGGGAAGTCCTGCGTTTTTTTAGATTTTACGTGCGGTTTTTTTGCTTTTTTTCCTTTCTTTCTTGCTATTTCTATGCTCGGGTGCCCTCCGGTTCATGGTTGATGCTTTTCGTATTTTTGGAACGGAGCCGATCGGTCACGTGGGTCCCACGCCCCGCGTACCAAAACAAAGGAGGTTCTGCGTCTTGTAACACATAAAAACAATAAACATGGATAGTATTTCGGGTGCGATCATACCAACACTAATGCACCGGATCCCATCAGAACTCCGCAGTTAAGCGTGCTTGGGCGAGAGTAGTACTAGGATGGGTGACCCCCTGGGAAGTCCTCGTGTTGCACCCCCCCTTTTTCGTTGTCCGTTTGCGTTTTTTTAGATTTTACGTGCGGTTTTTTTGCTTTTTTTCCTTTCTTTCTTGCTATTTCTATGCTCGGGTGCCCTCCGGTTCATGGTTGATGCTTTTCGTATTTTTGGAACGGAGCCGATCGGTCACGTGGGTCCCACGCCCCGCGTACCAAAACAAAGGAGGTTCTGCGTCTTGTAACACATAAAAACAATAAACATGGATAGTATTTCGGGTGCGATCATACCAGCACTAATGCACCGGATCCCATCAGAACTCTGCAGTTAAGCGTGCTTGGGCGAGAGTAGTACTAGGATGGGTGACCCCCTGGGAAGTCCTCGTGTTGCACCCCTCTTTTTCGTTGTCCGTTTGCGTTTTTTTAGATTTTACGTGCGGTTTTTTTGCTTTTTTTCCTTTCTTTCTTGCTATTTCTATGCTCGGGTGCCCTCCGGTTCATGGTTGATGCTTTTCGTATTTTTGGAACGGAGCCGATCGGTCACGTGGGTCCCACGCCCCGCGTACCAAAACAAAGGAGGTTCTGCGTCTTGTAACACATAAAAACAATAAACATGGATAGTATTTCGGGTGCGATCATACTAGCACTAATGCACCGGATCCCATCAGAACTCCGCAGTTAAGCGTGCTTGGGCGAGAGTAGTATTAGGATGGGTGACCCCCTGGGAAGTCCTGCGTTTTTTTAAATTTTACGTGCGGTTTTTTTGCTTTTTTTCCTTTCTTTCTTGCTATTTCTATGCTCGGGTGCCCTCCGGTTCATGGTTGATGCTTTTCGTATTTTTGGAACGGAGCCGATCGGTCACGTGGGTCCCACGCCCCGCGTACCAAAACAAAGGAGGCTCTGCGTCTTGTAACACATAAAAACAATAAACATGGATAGTATTTCGGGTGCGATCATACTAGCACTAATGCACCGGATCCCATCAGAACTCCGCAGTTAAGCGTGCTTGGGCGAGAGTAGTACTAGGATGGGTGACCCCCTGGGAAGTCCTCGTGTTGCACCCCCCTTTTTCGTTGTCCGTTTGCGTTTTTTTAGATTTTACGTGCGGTTTTTTTGCTTTTTTTCCTTTCTTTCTTGCTATTTCTATGCTCGGGTGCCCTCCGGTTCATGGTTGATGCTTTTCGTATTTTTGGAACGGAGCCGATCGGTCACGTGGGTCCCACGCCCCGCGTACCAAAACAAAGGAGGTTCTGCGTCTTGTAACACATAAAAACAATAAACATGGATAGTATTTCGGGTGCGATCATACCAGCACTAATGCACCGGATCCCATCAGAACTCCGCAGTTAAGCGTGCTTGGGCGAGAGTAGTACTAGGATGGGTGACCCCCTGGGAAGTCCTCGTGTTGCACCCCCCCTTTTTCGTTGTCCGTTTGCGTTTTTTTAGATTTTACGTGCGGTTTTTTTGCTTTTTTTCCTTTCTTTCTTGCTATTTCTATGCTCGGGTGCCCTCCGGTTCATGGTTGATGCTTTTCGTATTTTTGGAACGGAGCCGATCGGTCACGTGGGTCCCACGCCCCGCGTACCAAAACAAAGAAGGTTCTGCGTCTTGTAACACATAAAAACAATAAACATGGATAGTATTTCGGGTGCGATCATACCAGCACTAATGCACCGGATCCCATCAGAACTCCGCAGTTAAGCGTGCTTGGGCGAGAGTAGTACTAGGATGGGTGACCCCCTGGGAAGTCCTCGTGTTGCACCCCCCCTTTTTCGTTGTCCGTTTGCGTTTTTTTAGATTTTACGTGCGGTTTTTTTGCTTTTTTTCCTTTCTTTCTTGCTATTTCTATGCTCGGGTGCCCTCCGGTTCATGGTTGATGCTTTTCGTATTTTTGGAACGGAGCCGATCGGTCACGTGGGTCCCACGCCCCGCGTACCAAAACAAAGGAGGTTCTGCGTCTTGTAACACATAAAAACAATAAACATGGATAGTATTTCGGGTGCGATCATACCAGCACTAATGCACCGGATCCCATCAGAACTCCGCAGTTAAGCGTGCTTGGGCGAGAGTAGTATTAGGATGGGTGACCCCCTGGGAAGTCCTGCGTTTTTTTAGATTTTACGTGCGGTTTTTTTGCTTTTTTTCCTTTCTTTCTTGCTATTTCTATGCTCGGGTGCCCTCCGGTTCATGGTTGATGCTTTTCGTATTTTTGGAACGGAGCCGATCGGTCACGTGGGTCCCACGCCCCGCGTACCAAAACAAAGGAGGTTCTGCGTCTTGTAACACATAAAAACAATAAACATGGATAGTATTTCGGGTGCGATCATACCAGCACTAATGCACCGAATCCCATCAGTACTCCGCAGTTAAGCGTGCTTGGGCGAGAGTAGTACTAGGATGGGTGACCCCCTGGGAAGTCCTCGTGTTGCACCCCTCTTTTTCGTTGTCCGTTTGCGTTTTTTTAGATTTTACGTGCGGTTTTTTTGCTTTTTTTCCTTTCTTTCTTGCTATTTCTATGCTCGGGTGCCCTCCGGTTCATGGTTGATGCTTTTCGTATTTTTGGAACGGAGCCGATCGGTCACGTGGGTCCCACGCCCCGCGTACCAAAACAAAGGAGGTTCTGCGTCTTGTAACACATAAAAACAATAAACATGGATAGTATTTCGGGTGCGATCATACCAGCACTAATGCACCGGATCCCATCAGAACTCCGCAGTTAAGCGTGCTTGGGCGAGAGTAGTATTAGGATGGGTGACCCCCTGGGAAGTCTTGCGTTTTTTTAGATTTTACGTGCGGTTTTTTTGCTTTTTTTCCTTTCTTTCTTGCTATTTCTATGCTCGGGTGCCCTCCGGTTCATGGTTGATGCTTTTCGTATTTTTGGAACGGAGCCGATCGGTCACGTGGGTCCCACGCCCCGCGTACCAAAACAAAGGAGGTTCTGCGTCTTGTAACACATAAAAACAATAAACATGGATAGTATTTCGGGTGCGATCATACCAGCACTAATGCACCGGATCCCATCAGAACTCCGCAGTTAAGCGTGCTTGGGCGAGAGTAGTACTAGGATGGGTGACCCCCTGGGAAGTCCTCGTGTTGCACCCCCCCTTTTTCGTTGTCCGTTTGCGTTTTTTTAGATTTTACGTGCGGTTTTTTTGCTTTTTTTCCTTTCTTTCTTGCTATTTCTATGCTCGGGTGCCCTCCGGTTCATGGTTGATGCTTTTCGTATTTTTGGAACGGAGCCGATCGGTCACGTGGGTCCCACGCCCCGCGTACCAAAACAAAGGAGGTTCTGCGTCTTGTAACACATAAAAACAATAAACATGGATAGTATTTCTGGTGCGATCATACCAGCACTAATGCACCGGATCCCATCAGAACTCCGCAGTTAAGCGTGCTTGGGCGAGAGTAGTATTAGGATGGGTGACCCCCTGGGAAGTCCTGCGTTTTTTTAGATTTTACGTGCGGTTTTTTTGCTTTTTTTCCTTTCTTTCTTGCTATTTCTATGCTCGGGTGCCCTCCGGTTCATGGTTGATGCTTTTCGTATTTTTGGAACGGAGCCGATCGGTCACGTGGGTCCCACGCCCCGCGTACCAAAACAAAGGAGGTTCTGCGTCTTGTAACACATAAAAACAATAAACATGGATAGTATTTCGGGTGCGATCATACCAGCACTAATGCACCGAATCCCATCAGAACTCCGCAGTTAAGCGTGCTTGGGCGAGAGTAGTACTAGGATGGGTGACCCCCTGGGAAGTCCTCGTGTTGCACCCCTCTTTTTCGTTGTCCGTTTGCGTTTTTTTAGATTTTACGTGCGGTTTTTTTGCTTTTTTTCCTTTCTTTCTTGCTATTTCTATGCTCGGGTGCCCTCCGGTTCATGGTTGATGCTTTTCGTATTTTTGGAACGGAGCCGATCGGTCACGTGGGTCCCACGCCCCGCGTACCAAAACAAAGGAGGTTCTGCGTCTTGTAACACATAAAAACAATAAACATGGATAGTATTTCGGGTGCGATCATACCAGCACTAATGCACCGGATCCCATCAGAACTCCGCAGTTAAGCGTGCTTGGGCGAGAGTAGTATTAGGATGGGTGACCCCCTGGGAAGTCCTGCGTTTTTTTAGATTTTACGTGCGGTTTTTTTGCTTTTTTTCCTTTCTTTCTTGCTATTTCTATGCTCGGGTGCCCTCCGGTTCATGGTTGATGCTTTTCGTATTTTTGGAACGGAGCCGATCGGTCACGTGGGTCCCACGCCCCGCGTACCAAAACAAAGGAGGTTCTGCGTCTTGTAACACATAAAAACAATAAACATGGATAGTATTTCGGGTGCGATCATACCAACACTAATGCACCGGATCCCATCAGAACTCCGCAGTTAAGCGTGCTTGGGCGAGAGTAGTACTAGGATGGGTGACCCCCTGGGAAGTCCTCGTGTTGCACCCCCCCTTTTTCGTTGTCCGTTTGCGTTTTTTTAGATTTTACGTGCGGTTTTTTTGCTTTTTTTCCTTTCTTTCTTGCTATTTCTATGCTCGGGTGCCCTCCGGTTCATGGTTGATGCTTTTCGTATTTTTGGAACGGAGCCGATCGGTCACGTGGGTCCCACGCCCCGCGTACCAAAACAAAGGAGGTTCTGCGTCTTGTAACACATAAAAACAATAAACATGGATAGTATTTCGGGTGCGATCATACCAGCACTAATGCACCGGATCCCATCAGAACTCCGCAGTTAAGCGTGCTTGGGCGAGAGTAGTACTAGGATGGGTGACCCCCTGGGAAGTCCTCGTGTTGCACCCCTCTTTTTCGTTGTCCGTTTGCGTTTTTTTAGATTTTACGTGCGGTTTTTTTGCTTTTTTTCCTTTCTTTCTTGCTATTTCTATGCTCGGGTGCCCTCCGGTTCATGGTTGATGCTTTTCGTATTTTTGGAACGGAGCCGATCGGTCACGTGGGTCCCACGCCCCGCGTACCAAAACAAAGGAGGTTCTGCGTCTTGTAACACATAAAAACAATAAACATGGATAGTATTTCGGGTGCGATCATACCAGCACTAATGCACCGGATCCCATCAGAACTCCGCAGTTAAGCGTGCTTGGGCGAGAGTAGTATTAGGATGGGTGACCCCCTGGGAAGTCCTGCGTTTTTTTAGATTTTACGTGCGGTTTTTTTGCTTTTTTTCCTTTCTTTCTTGCTATTTCTATGCTCGGGTGCCCTCCGGTTCATGGTTGATGCTTTTCGTATTTTTGGAACGGAGCCGATCGGTCACGTGGGTCCCACGCCCCGCGTACCAAAACAAAGGAGGTTCTGCGTCTTGTAACACATAAAAACAATAAACATGGATAGTATTTCGGGTGCGATCATACCAGCACTAATGCACCGGATCCCATCAGAACTCCGCAGTTAAGCGTGCTTGGGCGAGAGTAGTACTAGGATGGGTGACCCCCTGGGAAGTCCTCGTGTTGCACCCCCCTTTTTCGTTGTCCGTTTGCGTTTTTTTAGATTTTACGTGCGGTTTTTTTGCTTTTTTTCCTTTCTTTCTTGCTATTTCTATGCTCGGGTGCCCTCCGGTTCATGGTTGATGCTTTTCGTATTTTTGGAACGGAGCCGATCGGTCACGTGGGTCCCACGCCCCGCGTACCAAAACAAAGGAGGTTCTGCGTCTTGTAACACATAAAAACAATAAACATGGATAGTATTTCGGGTGCGATCATACCAGCACTAATGCACCGGATCCCATCAGAACTCCGCAGTTAAGCGTGCTTGGGCGAGAGTAGTACTAGGATGGGTGACCCCCTGGGAAGTCCTCGTGTTGCACCCCCCCTTTTTCGTTGTCCGTTTGCGTTTTTTTAGATTTTACGTGCGGTTTTTTTGCTTTTTTTCCTTTCTTTCTTGCTATTTCTATGCTCGGGTGCCCTCCGGTTCATGGTTGATGCTTTTCGTATTTTTGGAACGGAGCCGATCGGTCACGTGGGTCCCACGCCCCGCGTACCAAAACAAAGGAGGTTCTGCGTCTTGTAACACATAAAAACAATAAACATGGATAGTATTTCGGGTGCGATCATACCAGCACTAATGCACCGGATCCCATCAGAACTCCGCAGTTAAGCGTGCTTGGGCGAGAGTAGTACTAGGATGGGTGACCCCCTGGGAAGTCCTTGTGTTGCACCCCCCCTTTTTCGTTGTCCGTTTGCGTTTTTTTAGATTTTACGTGCGGTTTTTTTGCTTTTTTTCCTTTCTTTCTTGCTATTTCTATGCTCGGGTGCCCTCCGGTTCATGGTTGATGCTTTTCGTATTTTTGGAACGGAGCCGATCGGTCACGTGGGTCCCACGCCCCGCGTACCAAAACAAAGGAGGTTCTGCGTCTTGTAACACATAAAAACAATAAACATGGATAGTATTTCGGGTGCGATCATACCAGCACTAATGCACCGGATCCCATCAGAACTCCGCAGTTAAGCGTGCTTGGGCGAGAGTAGTATTAGGATGGGTGACCCCCTGGGAAGTCCTGCGTTTTTTTAGATTTTACGTGCGGTTTTTTTGCTTTTTTTCCTTTCTTTCTTGCTATTTCTATGCTCGGGTGCCCTCCGGTTCATGGTTGATGCTTTTCGTATTTTTGGAACGGAGCCGATCGGTCACGTGGGTCCCACGCCCCGCGTACCAAAACAAAGGAGGTTCTGCGTCTTGTAACACATAAAAACAATAAACATGGATAGTATTTCGGGTGCGATCATACCAACACTAATGCACCGGATCCCATCAGAACTCCGCAGTTAAGCGTGCTTGGGCGAGAGTAGTACTAGGATGGGTGACCCCCTGGGAAGTCCTCGTGTTGCACCCCCCTTTTTCGTTGTCCGTTTGCGTTTTTTTAGATTTTACGTGCGGTTTTTTTGCTTTTTTTCCTTTCTTTCTTGCTATTTCTATGCTCGGGTGCCCTCCGGTTCATGGTTGATGCTTTTCGTATTTTTGGAACGGAGCCGATCGGTCAAGTGGGTCCCACGCCCCGCGTACCAAAACAAAGGAGGTTCTGCGTCTTGTAACACATAAAAACAATAAACATGGATAGTATTTCGGGTGCGATCATACCAGCACTAATGCACCGGATCCCATCAGAACTCCGCAGTTAAGCGTGCTTGGCCGAGAGTAGTACTAGGATGGGTGACCCCCTGGGAAGTCCTCGTGTTGCACCCCTCTTTTTCGTTGTCCGTTTGCGTTTTTTTAGATTTTACGTGCGGTTTTTTTGCTTTTTTTCCTTTCTTTCTTGCTATTTCTATGCTCGGGTGCCCTCCGGTTCATGGTTGATGCTTTTCGTATTTTTGGAACGGAGCCGATCGGTCACGTGGGTCCCACGCCCCGCGTACCAAAACAAAGGAGGTTCTGCGTCTTGTAACACATAAAAACAATAAACATGGATAGTATTTCGGGTGCGATCATACCAGCACTAATGCACCGGATCCCGTCAGAACTCCGCAGTTAAGCGTGCTTGGGCGAGAGTAGTATTAGGATGGGTGACCCCCTGGGAAGTCCTGCGTTTTTTTAGATTTTACGTGCGGTTTTTTTGCTTTTTTTCCTTTCTTTCTTGCTATTTCTATGCTCGGGTGCCCTCCGGTTCATGGTTGATGCTTTTCGTATTTTTGGAACGGAGCCGATCGGTCACGTGGGTCCCACGCCCCGCGTACCAAAACAAAGGAGGTTCTGCGTCTTGTAACACATAAAAACAATAAACATGGATAGTATTTCGGGTGCGATCATACCAACACTAATGCACCGGATCCCATCAGAACTCCGCAGTTAAGCGTGCTTGGGCGAGAGTAGTACTAGGATGGGTGACCCCCTGGGAAGTCCTCGTGTTGCACCCCCCTTTTTCGTTGTCCGTTTGCGTTTTTTTAGATTTTACGTGCGGTTTTTTTGCTTTTTTTCCTTTCTTTCTTGCTATTTCTATGCTCGGGTGCCCTCCGGTTCATGGTTGATGCTTTTCGTATTTTTGGAACGGAGCCGATCGGTCACGTGGGTCCCACGCCCCGCGTACCAAAACAAAGGAGGTTCTGCGTCTTGTAACACATAAAAACAATAAACATGGATAGTATTTCGGGTGCGATCATACCATCACTAATGCACCGGATCCCATCAGAACTCCGCAGTTAAGCGTGCTTGGCCGAGAGTAGTACTAGGATGGGTGACCCCCTGGGAAGTCCTCGTGTTGCACCCCTCTTTTTCGTTGTCCGTTTGCGTTTTTTTAGATTTTACGTGCGGTTTTTTTGCTTTTTTTCCTTTCTTTCTTGCTATTTCTATGCTCGGGTGCCCTCCGGTTCATGGTTGATGCTTTTCGTATTTTTGGAACGGAGCCGATCGGTCACGTGGGTCCCACGCCCCGCGTACCAAAACAAAGGAGGTTCTGCGTCTTGTAACACATAAAAACAATAAACATGGATAGTATTTCGGGTGCGATCATACTAGCACTAATGCACCGGATCCCGTCAGAACTCCGCAGTTAAGCGTGCTTGGGCGAGAGTAGTATTAGGATGGGTGACCCCCTGGGAAGTCCTGCGTTTTTTTAGATTTTACGTGCGGTTTTTTTGCTTTTTTTCCTTTCTTTCTTGCTATTTCTATGCTCGGGTGCCCTCCGGTTCATGGTTGATGCTTTTCGTATTTTTGGAACGGAGCCGATCGGTCACGTGGGTCCCACGCCCCGCGTACCAAAACAAAGGAGGTTCTGCGTCTTGTAACACATAAAAACAATAAACATGGATAGTATTTCGGGTGCGATCATACCAGCACTAATGCACCGGATCCCATCAGAACTCCGCAGTTAAGCGTGCTTGGGCGAGAGTAGTACTAGGATGGGTGACCCCCTGGGAAGTCCTCGTGTTGCACCCCCCTTTTTCGTTGTCCGTTTGCGTTTTTTTAGATTTTACGTGCGGTTTTTTTGCTTTTTTTCCTTTCTTTCTTGCTATTTCTATGCTCGGGTGCCCTCCGGTTCATGGTTGATGCTTTTCGTATTTTTGGAACGGAGCCGATCGGTCACGTGGGTCCCACGCCCCGCGTACCAAAACAAAGGAGGTTCTGCGTCTTGTAACACATAAAAACAATAAACATGGATAGTATTTCGGGTGCGATCATACCAGCACTAATGCACCGGATCCCATCAGAACTCCGCAGTTAAGCGTGCTTGGGCGAGAGTAGTACTAGGATGGGTGACCCCCTGGGAAGTCCTCGTGTTGCACCCCCCCTTTTTCGTTGTCCGTTTGCGTTTTTTTAGATTTTACGTGCGGTTTTTTTGCTTTTTTTCCTTTCTTTCTTGCTATTTCTATGCTCGGGTGCCCTCCGGTTCATGGTTGATGCTTTTCGTATTTTTGGAACGGAGCCGATCGGTCACGTGGGTCCCACGCCCCGCGTACCAAAACAAAGGAGGTTCTGCGTCTTGTAACACATAAAAACAATAAACATGGATAGTATTTCGGGTGCGATCATACCAGCACTAATGCACCGGATCCCATCAGAACTCCGCAGTTAAGCGTGCTTGGGCGAGAGTAGTACTAGGATGGGTGACCCCCTGGGAAGTCCTCGTGTTGCACCCCCCCTTTTTCGTTGTCCGTTTGCGTTTTTTTAGATTTTACGTGCGGTTTTTTTGCTTTTTTTCCTTTCTTTCTTGCTATTTCTATGCTCGGGTGCCCTCCGGTTCATGGTTGATGCTTTTCGTATTTTTGGAACGGAGCCGATCGGTCACGTGGGTCCCACGCCCCGCGTACCAAAACAAAGGAGGTTCTGCGTCTTGTAACACATAAAAACAATAAACATGGATAGTATTTCGGGTGCGATCATACCAGCACTAATGCACCGGATCCCATCAGAACTCCGCAGTTAAGCGTGCTTGGGCGAGAGTAGTATTAGGATGGGTGACCCCCTGGGAAGTCCTGCGTTTTTTTAGATTTTACGTGCGGTTTTTTTGCTTTTTTTCCTTTCTTTCTTGCTATTTCTATGCTCGGGTGCCCTCCGGTTCATGGTTGATGCTTTTCGTATTTTTGGAACGGAGCCGATCGGTCACGTGGGTCCCACGCCCCGCGTACCAAAACAAAGGAGGTTCTGCGTCTTGTAACACATAAAAACAATAAACATGGATAGTATTTCGGGTGCGATCATACCAGCACTAATGCACCGAATCCCATCAGAACTCCGCAGTTAAGCGTGCTTGGGCGAGAGTAGTACTAGGATGGGTGACCCCCTGGGAAGTCCTCGTGTTGCACCCCTCTTTTTCGTTGTCCGTTTGCGTTTTTTTAGATTTTACGTGCGGTTTTTTTGCTTTTTTTCCTTTCTTTCTTGCTATTTCTATGCTCGGGTGCCCTCCGGTTCATGGTTGATGCTTTTCGTATTTTTGGAACGGAGCCGATCGGTCACGTGGGTCCCACGCCCCGCGTACCAAAACAAAGGAGGTTCTGCGTCTTGTAACACATAAAAACAATAAACATGGATAGTATTTCGGGTGCGATCATACCAGCACTAATGCACCGGATCCCATCAGAACTCCGCAGTTAAGCGTGCTTGGGCGAGAGTAGTATTAGGATGGGTGACCCCCTGGGAAGTCCTGCGTTTTTTTAGATTTTACGTGCGGTTTTTTTGCTTTTTTTCCTTTCTTTCTTGCTATTTCTATGCTCGGGTGCCCTCCGGTTCATGGTTGATGCTTTTCGTATTTTTGGAACGGAGCCGATCGGTCACGTGGGTCCCACGCCCCGCGTACCAAAACAAAGGAGGTTCTGCGTCTTGTAACACATAAAAACAATAAACATGGATAGTATTTCGGGTGCGATCATACCAGCACTAATGCACCGGATCCCATCAGAACTCCGCAGTTAAGCGTGCTTGGGCGAGAGTAGTACTAGGATGGGTGACCCCCTGGGAAGTCCTCGTGTTGCACCCCCCCTTTTTCGTTGTCCGTTTGCGTTTTTTTAGATTTTACGTGCGGTTTTTTTGCTTTTTTTCCTTTCTTTCTTGCTATTTCTATGCTCGCGTGCCCTCCGGTTCATGGTTGATGCTTTTCGTATTTTTGGAACGGAGCCGATCGGTCACGTGGGTCCCACGCCCCGCGTACCAAAACAAAGGAGGTTCTGCGTCTTGTAACACATAAAAACAATAAACATGGATAGTATTTCGGGTGCGATCATACCAGCACTAATGCACCGGATCCCATCAGAACTCCGCAGTTAAGCGTGCTTGGGCGAGAGTAGTACTAGGATGGGTGACCCCCTGGGAAGTCCTCGTGTTGCACCCCCCCTTTTTCGTTGTCCGTTTGCGTTTTTTTAGATTTTACGTGCGGTTTTTTTGCTTTTTTTCCTTTCTTTCTTGCTATTTCTATGCTCGGGTGCCCTCCGGTTCATGGTTGATGCTTTTCGTATTTTTGGAACGGAGCCGATCGGTCACGTGGGTCCCACGCCCCGCGTACCAAAACAAAGGAGGTTCTGCGTCTTGTAACACATAAAAACAATAAACATGGATAGTATTTCGGGTGCGATCATACCAGCACTAATGCACCGGATCCCATCAGAACTCCGCAGTTAAGCGTGCTTGGGCGAGAGTAGTATTAGGATGGGTGACCCCCTGGGAAGTCCTGCGTTTTTTTAGATTTTACGTGCGGTTTTTTTGCTTTTTTTCCTTTCTTTCTTGCTATTTCTATGCTCGGGTGCCCTCCGGTTCATGGTTGATGCTTTTCGTATTTTTGGAACGGAGCCGATCGGTCACGTGGGTCCCACGCCCCGCGTACCAAAACAAAGGAGGTTCTGCGTCTTGTAACACATAAAAACAATAAACATGGATAGTATTTCGGGTGCGATCATACCAGCACTAATGCACCGAATCCCATCAGAACTCCGCAGTTAAGCGTGCTTGGGCGAGAGTAGTACTAGGATGGGTGACCCCCTGGGAAGTCCTCGTGTTGCACCCCTCTTTTTCGTTGTCCGTTTGCGTTTTTTTAGATTTTACGTGCGGTTTTTTTGCTTTTTTTCCTTTCTTTCTTGCTATTTCTATGCTCGGGTGCCCTCCGGTTCATGGTTGATGCTTTTCGTATTTTTGGAACGGAGCCGATCGGTCACGTGGGTCCCACGCCCCGCGTACCAAAACAAAGGAGGTTCTGCGTCTTGTAACACATAAAAACAATAAACATGGATAGTATTTCGGGTGCGATCATACCAGCACTAATGCACCGGATCCCATCAGAACTCCGCAGTTAAGCGTGCTTGGGCGAGAGTAGTATTAGGATGGGTGACCCCCTGGGAAGTCCTGCGTTTTTTTAGATTTTACGTGCGGTTTTTTTGCTTTTTTTCCTTTCTTTCTTGCTATTTCTATGCTCGGGTGCCCTCCGGTTCATGGTTGATGCTTTTCGTATTTTTGGAACGGAGCCGATCGGTCACATGGGTCCCACGCCCCGCGTACCAAAACAAAGGAGGTTCTGCGTCTTGTAACACATAAAAACAATAAACATGGATAGTATTTCGGGTGCGATCATACCAGCACTAATGCACCGGATCCCATCAGAACTCCGCAGTTAAGCGTGCTTGGGCGAGAGTAGTACTAGGATGGGTGACCCCCTGGGAAGTCCTCGTGTTGCACCCCTCTTTTTCGTTGTCCGTTTGCGTTTTTTTAGATTTTACGTGCGGTTTTTTTGCTTTTTTTCCTTTCTTTCTTGCTATTTCTATGCTCGGGTGCCCTCCGGTTCATGGTTGATGCTTTTCGTATTTTTGGAACGGAGCCGATCGGTCACGTGGGTCCCACGCCCCGCGTACCAAAACAAAGGAGGTTCTGCGTCTTATAACACATAAAAACAATAAACATGGATAGTATTTCGGGTGCGATCATACCAGCACTAATGCACCGGATCCCATCAGAACTCCGCAGTTAAGCGTGCTTGGGCGAGAGTAGTACTAGGATGGGTGACCCCCTGGGAAGTCCTCGTGTTGCACCCCCCCTTTTTCGTTGTCCGTTTGCGTTTTTTTAGATTTTACGTGCGGTTTTTTTGCTTTTTTTCCTTTCTTTCTTGCTATTTCTATGCTCGGGTGCCCTCCGGTTCATGGTTGATGCTTTTCGTATTTTTGGAACGGAGCCGATCGGTCACGTGGGTCCCACGCCCCGCGTACCAAAACAAAGGAGGTTCTGCGTCTTGTAACACATAAAAACAATAAACATGGATAGTATTTCGGGTGCGATCATACCAGCACTAATGCACCGGATCCCATCAGAACTCCGCAGTTAAGCGTGCTTGGGCGAGAGTAGTATTAGGATGGGTGACCCCCTGGGAAGTCCTGCGTTTTTTTAGATTTTACGTGCGGTTTTTTTGCTTTTTTTCCTATCTTTCTTGCTATTTCTATGCTCGGGTGCCCTCCGGTTCATGGTTGATGCTTTTCGTATTTTTGGAACGGAGCCGATCGGTCACGTGGGTCCCACGCCCCGCGTACCAAAACAAAGGAGGTTCTGCGTCTTGTAACACATAAAAACAATAAACATGGATAGTATTTCGGGTGCGATCATACCAGCACTAATGCACCGGATCCCATCAGAACTCCGCAGTTAAGCGTGCTTGGGCGAGAGTAGTACTAGGATGGGTGACCCCCTGGGAAGTCCTCGTGTTGCACCCCCCTTTTTCGTTGTCCGTTTGCGTTTTTTTAGATTTTACGTGCGGTTTTTTTGCTTTTTTTCCTTTCTTTCTTGCTATTTCTATGCTCGGGTGCCCTCCGGTTCATGGTTGATGCTTTTCGTATTTTTGGAACGGAGCCGATCGGTCACGTGGGTCCCACGCCCCGCGTACCAAAACAAAGGAGGTTCTGCGTCTTGTAACACATAAAAACAATAAACATGGATAGTATTTCGGGTGCGATCATACCAGCACTAATGCACCGGATCCCATCAGAACTCCGCAGCTAAGCGTGCTTGGGCGATAGTAGTACTAGGATGGGTGACCCCCTGGGAAGTCCTCGTGTTGCACCCCCCCTTTTTCGTTGTCCGTTTGCGTTTTTTTAGATTTTACGTGCGGTTTTTTTGCTTTTTTTTTCCTTTCTTTCTTGCTATTTCTATGCTCGGGTGCCCTCCGGTTCATGGTTGATGCTTTTCGTATTTTTGGAACGGAGCCGATCGGTCACGTGGGTCCCACGCCCCGCGTACCAAAACAAAGGAGGTTCTGCGTCTTGTAACACATAAAAACAATAAACATGGATAGTATTTCGGGTGCGATCATACCAGCACTAATGCACCGGATCCCATCAGAACTCCGCAGTTAAGCGTGCTTGGGCGAGAGTAGTACTAGGATGGGTGACCCCCTGGGAAGTCCTCGTGTTGCACCCCCGTTTTTCGTTGTCCGTTTGCGTTTTTTTAGATTTTACGTGCTGTTTTTTTGCTTTTTTTCCTTTCTTTCTTGCTATTTCTATGCTCGGGTGCCCTCCGGTTCATGGTTGATGCTTTTCGTATTTTTGGAACGGAGCCGATCGGTCACGTGGGTCCCACGCCCCGCGTACCAAAACAAAGGGGGTTCTGCGTCTTGTAACACATAAAAACAATAAACATGGATAGTATTTCGGGTGCGATCATACCAGCACTAATGCACCGGATCCCATCAGAACTCCACAGTTAAGCGTGCTTGGGCGAGAGTAGTACTAGGATGGGTGACCCCCTGGGAAGTCCTCGTGTTGCACCCCCCTTTTTCGTTGTCCGTTTGCGTTTTTTTAGATTTTACGTGCGGTTTTTTTGCTTTTTTTCCTTTCTTTCTTGCTATTTCTATGCTCGGGTGCCCTCCGGTTCATGGTTGATGCTTTTCGTATTTTTGGAACGGAGCCGATCGGTCACGTGGGTCCCACGCCCCGCGTACCAAAACAAAGGAGGTTCTGCGTCTTGTAACACATAAAAACAATAAACATGGATAGTATTTCGGGTGCGATCATACCAGCACTAATGCACCGGATCCCATCAGAACTCCGCAGTTAAGCGTGCTTGGGCGAGAGTAGTATTAGGATGGGTGACCCCCTGGGAAGTCCTGCGTTTTTTTAGATTTTACGTGCGGTTTTTTTGCTTTTTTTCCTTTCTTTCTTGCTATTTCTATGCTCGGGTGCCCTCCGGTTCATGGTTGATGCTTTTCGTATTTTTGGAACGGAGCCGATCGGTCACGTGGGTCCCACGCCCCGCGTACCAAAACAAAGGAGGTTCTGCGTCTTGTAACACATAAAAACAATAAACATGGATAGTATTTCGGGTGCGATCATACCAGCACTAATGCACCGGATCCCATCAGAACTCCGCAGTTAAGCGTGCTTGGGCGAGAGTAGTACTAGGATGGGTGACCCCCTGGGAAGTCCTCGTGTTGCACCCCCCTTTTTCGTTGTCCGTTTGCGTTTTTTTAGATTTTACGTGCGGTTTTTTTGCTTTTTTTCCTTTCTTTCTTGCTATTTCTATGCTCGGGTGCCCTCCGGTTCATGGTTGATGCTTTTCGTATTTTTGGAACGGAGCCGATCGGTCACGTGGGTCCCACGCCCCGCGTACCAAAACAAAGGAGGTTCTGCGTCTTGTAACACATAAAAACAATAAACATGGATAGTATTTCGGGTGCGATCATACCAGCACTAATGCACCGGATCCCATCAGAACTCCGCAGTTAAGCGTGCTTGGGCGAGAGTAGTATTAGGATGGGTGACCCCCTGGGAAGTCCTGCGTTTTTTTAGATTTTACGTGCGGTTTTTTTGCTTTTTTTCCTTTCTTTCTTGCTATTTCTATGCTCGGGTGCCCTCCGGTTCATGGTTGATGCTTTTCGTATTTTTGGAACGGAGCCGATCGGTCACGTGGGTCCCACGCCCCGCGTACCAAAACAAAGGAGGTTCTGCGTCTTGTAACACATAAAAACAATAAACATGGATAGTATTTCGGGTGCGATCATACCAGCACTAATGCACCGGATCCCATCAGAACTCTGCAGTTAAGCGTGCTTGGGCGAGAGTAGTACTAGGATGGGTGACCCCCTGGGAAGTCCTCGTGTTGCACCCCCCTTTTTCGTTGTCCGTTTGCGTTTTTTTAGATTTTACGTGCGGTTTTTTTGCTTTTTTTCCTTTCTTTCTTGCTATTTCTATGCTCGGGTGCCCTCCGGTTCATGGTTGATGCTTTTCGTATTTTTGGAACGGAGCCGATCGGTCACGTGGGTCCCACGCCCCGCGTACCAAAACAAAGGAGGTTCTGCGTCTTGTAACACATAAAAACAATAAACATGGATAGTATTTCGGGTGCGATCATACCAGCACTAATGCACCGGATCCCATCAGAACTCCGCAGTTAAGCGTGCTTGGGCGAGAGTAGTACTAGGATGGGTGACCCCCTGGGAAGTCCTCGTGTTGCACCCCCCTTTTTCGTTGTCCGTTTGCGTTTTTTTAGATTTTACGTGCGGTTTTTTTGCTTTTTTTCCTTTCTTTCTTGCTATTTCTATGCTCGGGTGCCCTCCGGTTCATGGTTGATGCTTTTCGTATTTTTGGAACGGAGCCGATCGGTCACGTGGGTCCCACGCCCCGCGTACCAAAACAAAGGAGGTTCTGCGTCTTGTAACACATAAAAACAATAAACATGGATAGTATTTCGGGTGCGATCATACCAGCACTAATGCACCGGATCCCATCAGAACTCCGCAGCTAAGCGTGCTTGGGCGATAGTAGTACTAGGATGGGTGACCCCCTGGGAAGTCCTCGTGTTGCACCCCCCCTTTTTCGTTGTCCGTTTGCGTTTTTTTAGATTTTACGTGCGGTTTTTTTGCTTTTTTTTTCCTTTCTTTCTTGCTATTTCTATGCTCGGGTGCCCTCCGGTTCATGGTTGATGCTTTTCGTATTTTTGGAACGGAGCCGATCGGTCACGTGGGTCCCACGCCCCGCGTACCAAAACAAAGGAGGTTCTGCGTCTTGTAACACATAAAAACAATAAACATGGATAGTATTTCGGGTGCGATCATACCAGCACTAATGCACCGGATCCCATCAGAACTCCGCAGTTAAGCGTGCTTGGGCGAGAGTAGTACTAGGATGGGTGACCCCCTGGGAAGTCCTCGTGTTGCACCCCCGTTTTTCGTTGTCCGTTTGCGTTTTTTTAGATTTTACGTGCTGTTTTTTTGCTTTTTTTCCTTTCTTTCTTGCTATTTCTATGCTCGGGTGCCCTCCGGTTCATGGTTGATGCTTTTCGTATTTTTGGAACGGAGCCGATCGGTCACGTGGGTCCCACGCCCCGCGTACCAAAACAAAGGGGGTTCTGCGTCTTGTAACACATAAAAACAATAAACATGGATAGTATTTCGGGTGCGATCATACCAGCACTAATGCACCGGATCCCATCAGAACTCCACAGTTAAGCGTGCTTGGGCGAGAGTAGTACTAGGATGGGTGACCCCCTGGGAAGTCCTCGTGTTGCACCCCCCTTTTTCGTTGTCCGTTTGCGTTTTTTTAGATTTTACGTGCGGTTTTTTTGCTTTTTTTCCTTTCTTTCTTGCTATTTCTATGCTCGGGTGCCCTCCGGTTCATGGTTGATGCTTTTCGTATTTTTGGAACGGAGCCGATCGGTCACGTGGGTCCCACGCCCCGCGTACCAAAACAAAGGAGGTTCTGCGTCTTGTAACACATAAAAACAATAAACATGGATAGTATTTCGGGTGCGATCATACCAGCACTAATGCACCGGATCCCATCAGAACTCCGCAGTTAAGCGTGCTTGGGCGAGAGTAGTATTAGGATGGGTGACCCCCTGGGAAGTCCTGCGTTTTTTTAGATTTTACGTGCGGTTTTTTTGCTTTTTTTCCTTTCTTTCTTGCTATTTCTATGCTCGGGTGCCCTCCGGTTCATGGTTGATGCTTTTCGTATTTTTGGAACGGAGCCGATCGGTCACGTGGGTCCCACGCCCCGCGTACCAAAACAAAGGAGGTTCTGCGTCTTGTAACACATAAAAACAATAAACATGGATAGTATTTCGGGTGCGATCATACCAGCACTAATGCACCGGATCCCATCAGAACTCCGCAGTTAAGCGTGCTTGGGCGAGAGTAGTACTAGGATGGGTGACCCCCTGGGAAGTCCTCGTGTTGCACCCCCCTTTTTCGTTGTCCGTTTGCGTTTTTTTAGATTTTACGTGCGGTTTTTTTGCTTTTTTTCCTTTCTTTCTTGCTATTTCTATGCTCGGGTGCCCTCCGGTTCATGGTTGATGCTTTTCGTATTTTTGGAACGGAGCCGATCGGTCACGTGGGTCCCACGCCCCGCGTACCAAAACAAAGGAGGTTCTGCGTCTTGTAACACATAAAAACAATAAACATGGATAGTATTTCGGGTGCGATCATACCAGCACTAATGCACCGGATCCCATCAGAACTCCGCAGTTAAGCGTGCTTGGGCGAGAGTAGTATTAGGATGGGTGACCCCCTGGGAAGTCCTGCGTTTTTTTAGATTTTACGTGCGGTTTTTTTGCTTTTTTTCCTTTCTTTCTTGCTATTTCTATGCTCGGGTGCCCTCCGGTTCATGGTTGATGCTTTTCGTATTTTTGGAACGGAGCCGATCGGTCACGTGGGTCCCACGCCCCGCGTACCAAAACAAAGGAGGTTCTGCGTCTTGTAACACATAAAAACAATAAACATGGATAGTATTTCGGGTGCGATCATACCAGCACTAATGCACCGGATCCCATCAGAACTCTGCAGTTAAGCGTGCTTGGGCGAGAGTAGTACTAGGATGGGTGACCCCCTGGGAAGTCCTCGTGTTGCACCCCCCTTTTTCGTTGTCCGTTTGCGTTTTTTTAGATTTTACGTGCGGTTTTTTTGCTTTTTTTCCTTTCTTTCTTGCTATTTCTATGCTCGGGTGCCCTCCGGTTCATGGTTGATGCTTTTCGTATTTTTGGAACGGAGCCGATCGGTCACGTGGGTCCCACGCCCCGCGTACCAAAACAAAGGAGGTTCTGCGTCTTGTAACACATAAAAACAATAAACATGGATAGTATTTCGGGTGCGATCATACCAGCACTAATGCACCGGATCCCATCAGAACTCCGCAGTTAAGCGTGCTTGGGCGAGAGTAGTACTAGGATGGGTGACCCCCTGGGAAGTCCTCGTGTTGCACCCCCCTTTTTCGTTGTCCGTTTGCGT
The DNA here is from genome assembly GCF_051521515.1 of Lactuca serriola. Classification (NCBI taxonomy): domain Eukaryota; kingdom Viridiplantae; phylum Streptophyta; class Magnoliopsida; order Asterales; family Asteraceae; genus Lactuca; species Lactuca serriola. The sequence continues at coordinate 202,622,406 of NC_136408.1, read as the reverse complement.
TTTTTTAGATTTTACGTGCGGTTTTTTTGCTTTTTTTCCTTTCTTTCTTGCTATTTCTATGCTCGGGTGCCCTCCGGTTCATGGTTGATGCTTTTCGTATTTTTGGAACGGAGCCGATCGGTCACGTGGGTCCCACGCCCCGCGTACCAAAACAAAGGAGGTTCTGCGTCTTGTAACACATAAAAACAATAAACATGGATAGTATTTCGGGTGCGATCATACCAGCACTAATGCACCGGATCCCATCAGAACTCCGCAGTTAAGCGTGCTTGGGCGAGAGTAGTATTAGGATGGGTGACCCCCTGGGAAGTCCTGCGTTTTTTTAGATTTTACGTGCGGTTTTTTTGCTTTTTTTCCTTTCTTTCTTGCTATTTCTATGCTCGGGTGCCCTCCGGTTCATGGTTGATGCTTTTCGTATTTTTGGAACGGAGCCGATCGGTCACGTGGGTCCCACGCCCCGCGTACCAAAACAAAGGAGGTTCTGCGTCTTGTAACACATAAAAACAATAAACATGGATAGTATTTCGGGTGCGATCATACCAGCACTAATGCACCGGATCCCATCAGAACTCCGCAGTTAAGCGTGCTTGGGCGAGAGTAGTACTAGGATGGGTGACCCCCTGGGAAGTCCTCGTGTTGCACCCCCCTTTTTCGTTGTCCGTTTGCGTTTTTTTAGATTTTACGTGCGGTTTTTTTGCTTTTTTTCCTTTCTTTCTTGCTATTTCTATGCTCGGGTGCCCTCCGGTTCATGGTTGATGCTTTTCGTATTTTTGGAACGGAGCCGATCGGTCACGTGGGTCCCACGCCCCGCGTACCAAAACAAAGGAGGTTCTGCGTCTTGTAACACATAAAAACAATAAACATGGATAGTATTTCGGGTGCGATCATACCAGCACTAATGCACCGGATCCCATCAGAACTCCGCAGTTAAGCGTGCTTGGGCGAGAGTAGTATTAGGATGGGTGACCCCCTGGGAAGTCCTGCGTTTTTTTAGATTTTACGTGCGGTTTTTTTGCTTTTTTTCCTTTCTTTCTTGCTATTTCTATGCTCGGGTGCCCTCCGGTTCATGGTTGATGCTTTTCGTATTTTTGGAACGGAGCCGATCGGTCACGTGGGTCCCACGCCCCGCGTACCAAAACAAAGGAGGTTCTGCGTCTTGTAACACATAAAAACAATAAACATGGATAGTATTTCGGGTGCGATCATACCAGCACTAATGCACCGGATCCCATCAGAACTCCGCAGTTAAGCGTGCTTGGGCGAGAGTAGTACTAGGATGGGTGACCCCCTGGGAAGTCCTCGTGTTGCACCCCCCTTTTTCGTTGTCCGTTTGCGTTTTTTTAGATTTTACGTGCGGTTTTTTTGCTTTTTTTCCTTTCTTTCTTGCTATTTCTATGCTCGGGTGCCCTCCGGTTCATGGTTGATGCTTTTCGTATTTTTGGAACGGAGCCGATCGGTCACGTGGGTCCCACGCCCCGCGTACCAAAACAAAGGAGGTTCTGCGTCTTGTAACACATAAAAACAATAAACATGGATAGTATTTCGGGTGCGATCATACCAGCACTAATGCACCGGATCCCATCAGAACTCCGCAGTTAAGCGTGCTTGGGCGAGAGTAGTACTAGGATGGGTGACCCCCTGGGAAGTCCTCGTGTTGCACCCCCCTTTTTCGTTGTCCGTTTGCGTTTTTTTAGATTTTACGTGCGGTTTTTTTGCTTTTTTTCCTTTCTTTCTTGCTATTTCTATGCTCGGGTGCCCTCCGGTTCATGGTTGATGCTTTTCGTATTTTTGGAACGGAGCCGATCGGTCACGTGGGTCCCACGCCCCGCGTACCAAAACAAAGGAGGTTCTGCGTCTTGTAACACATAAAAACAATAAACATGGATAGTATTTCGGGTGCGATCATACCAGCACTAATGCACCGGATCCCATCAGAACTCCGCAGTTAAGCGTGCTTGGGCGAGAGTAGTATTAGGATGGGTGACCCCCTGGGAAGTCCTGCGTTTTTTTAGATTTTACGTGCGGTTTTTTTGCTTTTTTTCCTTTCTTTCTTGCTATTTCTATGCTCGGGTGCCCTCCGGTTCATGGTTGATGCTTTTCGTATTTTTGGAACGGAGCCGATCGGTCACGTGGGTCCCACGCCCCGCGTACCAAAACAAAGGAGGTTCTGCGTCTTGTAACACATAAAAACAATAAACATGGATAGTATTTCGGGTGCGATCATACCAGCACTAATGCACCGGATCCCATCAGAACTCTGCAGTTAAGCGTGCTTGGGCGAGAGTAGTACTAGGATGGGTGACCCCCTGGGAAGTCCTCGTGTTGCACCCCCCTTTTTCGTTGTCCGTTTGCGTTTTTTTAGATTTTACGTGCGGTTTTTTTGCTTTTTTTCCTTTCTTTCTTGCTATTTCTATGCTCGGGTGCCCTCCGGTTCATGGTTGATGCTTTTCGTATTTTTGGAACGGAGCCGATCGGTCACGTGGGTCCCACGCCCCGCGTACCAAAACAAAGGAGGTTCTGCGTCTTGTAACACATAAAAACAATAAACATGGATAGTATTTCGGGTGCGATCATACCAGCACTAATGCACCGGATCCCATCAGAACTCCGCAGTTAAGCGTGCTTGGGCGAGAGTAGTATTAGGATGGGTGACCCCCTGGGAAGTCCTGCGTTTTTTTAGATTTTACGTGCGGTTTTTTTGCTTTTTTTCCTTTCTTTCTTGCTATTTCTATGCTCGGGTGCCCTCCGGTTCATGGTTGATGCTTTTCGTATTTTTGGAACGGAGCCGATCGGTCACGTGGGTCCCACGCCCCGCGTACCAAAACAAAGGAGGTTCTGCGTCTTGTAACACATAAAAACAATAAACATGGATAGTATTTCGGGTGCGATCATACCAGCACTAATGCACCGGATCCCATCAGAACTCTGCAGTTAAGCGTGCTTGGGCGAGAGTAGTACTAGGATGGGTGACCCCCTGGGAAGTCCTCGTGTTGCACCCCCCTTTTTCGTTGTCCGTTTGCGTTTTTTTAGATTTTACGTGCGGTTTTTTTGCTTTTTTTCCTTTCTTTCTTGCTATTTCTATGCTCGGGTGCCCTCCGGTTCATGGTTGATGCTTTTCGTATTTTTGGAACGGAGCCGATCGGTCACGTGGGTCCCACGCCCCGCGTACCAAAACAAAGGAGGTTCTGCGTCTTGTAACACATAAAAACAATAAACATGGATAGTATTTCGGGTGCGATCATACCAGCACTAATGCACCGGATCCCATCAGAACTCCGCAGTTAAGCGTGCTTGGGCGAGAGTAGTACTAGGATGGGTGACCCCCTGGGAAGTCCTCGTGTTGCACCCCCCTTTTTCGTTGTCCGTTTGCGTTTTTTTAGATTTTACGTGCGGTTTTTTTGCTTTTTTTCCTTTCTTTCTTGCTATTTCTATGCTCGGGTGCCCTCCGGTTCATGGTTGATGCTTTTCGTATTTTTGGAACGGAGCCGATCGGTCACGTGGGTCCCACGCCCCGCGTACCAAAACAAAGGAGGTTCTGCGTCTTGTAACACATAAAAACAATAAACATGGATAGTATTTCGGGTGCGATCATACCAGCACTAATGCACCGGATCCCATCAGAACTCCGCAGTTAAGCGTGCTTGGGCGAGAGTAGTATTAGGATGGGTGACCCCCTGGGAAGTCCTGCGTTTTTTTAGATTTTACGTGCGGTTTTTTTGCTTTTTTTCCTTTCTTTCTTGCTATTTCTATGCTCGGGTGCCCTCCGGTTCATGGTTGATGCTTTTCGTATTTTTGGAACGGAGCCGATCGGTCACGTGGGTCCCACGCCCCGCGTACCAAAACAAAGGAGGTTCTGCGTCTTGTAACACATAAAAACAATAAACATGGATAGTATTTCGGGTGCGATCATACCAGCACTAATGCACCGGATCCCATCAGAACTCCGCAGTTAAGCGTGCTTGGGCGAGAGTAGTACTAGGATGGGTGACCCCCTGGGAAGTCCTCGTGTTGCACCCCCCTTTTTCGTTGTCCGTTTGCGTTTTTTTAGATTTTACGTGCGGTTTTTTTGCTTTTTTTCCTTTCTTTCTTGCTATTTCTATGCTCGGGTGCCCTCCGGTTCATGGTTGATGCTTTTCGTATTTTTGGAACGGAGCCGATCGGTCACGTGGGTCCCACGCCCCGCGTACCAAAACAAAGGAGGTTCTGCGTCTTGTAACACATAAAAACAATAAACATGGATAGTATTTCGGGTGCGATCATACCAGCACTAATGCACCGGATCCCATCAGAACTCCGCAGTTAAGCGTGCTTGGGCGAGAGTAGTATTAGGATGGGTGACCCCCTGGGAAGTCCTGCGTTTTTTTAGATTTTACGTGCGGTTTTTTTGCTTTTTTTCCTTTCTTTCTTGCTATTTCTATGCTCGGGTGCCCTCCGGTTCATGGTTGATGCTTTTCGTATTTTTGGAACGGAGCCGATCGGTCACGTGGGTCCCACGCCCCGCGTACCAAAACAAAGGAGGTTCTGCGTCTTGTAACACATAAAAACAATAAACATGGATAGTATTTCGGGTGCGATCATACCAGCACTAATGCACCGGATCCCATCAGAACTCCGCAGTTAAGCGTGCTTGGGCGAGAGTAGTACTAGGATGGGTGACCCCCTGGGAAGTCCTCGTGTTGCACCCCCCTTTTTCGTTGTCCGTTTGCGTTTTTTTAGATTTTACGTGCGGTTTTTTTGCTTTTTTTCCTTTCTTTCTTGCTATTTCTATGCTCGGGTGCCCTCCGGTTCATGGTTGATGCTTTTCGTATTTTTGGAACGGAGCCGATCGGTCACGTGGGTCCCACGCCCCGCGTACCAAAACAAAGGAGGTTCTGCGTCTTGTAACACATAAAAACAATAAACATGGATAGTATTTCGGGTGCGATCATACCAGCACTAATGCACCGGATCCCATCAGAACTCCGCAGCTAAGCGTGCTTGGGCGATAGTAGTACTAGGATGGGTGACCCCCTGGGAAGTCCTCGTGTTGCACCCCCCCTTTTTCGTTGTCCGTTTGCGTTTTTTTAGATTTTACGTGCGGTTTTTTTGCTTTTTTTTTCCTTTCTTTCTTGCTATTTCTATGCTCGGGTGCCCTCCGGTTCATGGTTGATGCTTTTCGTATTTTTGGAACGGAGCCGATCGGTCACGTGGGTCCCACGCCCCGCGTACCAAAACAAAGGAGGTTCTGCGTCTTGTAACACATAAAAACAATAAACATGGATAGTATTTCGGGTGCGATCATACCAGCACTAATGCACCGGATCCCATCAGAACTCCGCAGTTAAGCGTGCTTGGGCGAGAGTAGTACTAGGATGGGTGACCCCCTGGGAAGTCCTCGTGTTGCACCCCCGTTTTTCGTTGTCCGTTTGCGTTTTTTTAGTTTTTACGTGCTGTTTTTTTGCTTTTTTTCCTTTCTTTCTTGCTATTTCAATGCTCGGGTGCCCTCCGGTTCATGGTTGATGCTTTTCGTATTTTTGGAACGGAGCCGATCGGTCACGTGGGTCCCACGCCCCGCGTACCAAAACAAAGGAGGTTCTGCGTCTTGTAACACATAAAAACAATAAACATGGATAGTATTTCGGGTGCGATCATACCAGCACTAATGCACCGGATCCCATCAGAACTCCACAGTTAAGCGTGCTTGGGCGAGAGTAGTACTAGGATGGGTGACCCCCTGGGAAGTCCTCGTGTTGCACCCCCCTTTTTCGTTGTCCGTTTGCGTTTTTTTAGATTTTACGTGCGGTTTTTTTGCTTTTTTTCCTTTCTTTCTTGCTATTTCTATGCTCGGGTGCCCTCCGGTTCATGGTTGATGCTTTTCGTATTTTTGGAACGGAGCCGATCGGTCACGTGGGTCCCACGCCCCGCGTACCAAAACAAAGGAGGTTCTGCGTCTTGTAACACATAAAAACAATAAACATGGATAGTATTTCGGGTGCGATCATACCAGCACTAATGCACCGGATCCCATCAGAACTCCGCAGTTAAGCGTGCTTGGGCGAGAGTAGTATTAGGATGGGTGACCCCCTGGGAAGTCCTGCGTTTTTTTAGATTTTACGTGCGGTTTTTTTGCTTTTTTTCCTTTCTTTCTTGCTATTTCTATGCTCGGGTGCCCTCCGGTTCATGGTTGATGCTTTTCGTATTTTTGGAACGGAGCCGATCGGTCACGTGGGTCCCACGCCCCGCGTACCAAAACAAAGGAGGTTCTGCGTCTTGTAACACATAAAAACAATAAACATGGATAGTATTTCGGGTGCGATCATACCAGCACTAATGCACCGGATCCCATCAGAACTCTGCAGTTAAGCGTGCTTGGGCGAGAGTAGTACTAGGATGGGTGACCCCCTGGGAAGTCCTCGTGTTGCACCCCCCTTTTTCGTTGTCCGTTTGCGTTTTTTTAGATTTTACGTGCGGTTTTTTTGCTTTTTTTCCTTTCTTTCTTGCTATTTCTATGCTCGGGTGCCCTCCGGTTCATGGTTGATGCTTTTCGTATTTTTGGAACGGAGCCGATCGGTCACGTGGGTCCCACGCCCCGCGTACCAAAACAAAGGAGGTTCTGCGTCTTGTAACACATAAAAACAATAAACATGGATAGTATTTCGGGTGCGATCATACCAGCACTAATGCACCGGATCCCATCAGAACTCCGCAGTTAAGCGTGCTTGGGCGAGAGTAGTATTAGGATGGGTGACCCCCTGGGAAGTCCTGCGTTTTTTTAGATTTTACGTGCGGTTTTTTTGCTTTTTTTCCTTTCTTTCTTGCTATTTCTATGCTCGGGTGCCCTCCGGTTCATGGTTGATGCTTTTCGTATTTTTGGAACGGAGCCGATCGGTCACGTGGGTCCCACGCCCCGCGTACCAAAACAAAGGAGGTTCTGCGTCTTGTAACACATAAAAACAATAAACATGGATAGTATTTCGGGTGCGATCATACCAGCACTAATGCACCGGATCCCATCAGAACTCTGCAGTTAAGCGTGCTTGGGCGAGAGTAGTACTAGGATGGGTGACCCCCTGGGAAGTCCTCGTGTTGCACCCCCCTTTTTCGTTGTCCGTTTGCGTTTTTTTAGATTTTACGTGCGGTTTTTTTGCTTTTTTTCCTTTCTTTCTTGCTATTTCTATGCTCGGGTGCCCTCCGGTTCATGGTTGATGCTTTTCGTATTTTTGGAACGGAGCCGATCGGTCACGTGGGTCCCACGCCCCGCGTACCAAAACAAAGGAGGTTCTGCGTCTTGTAACACATAAAAACAATAAACATGGATAGTATTTCGGGTGCGATCATACCAGCACTAATGCACCGGATCCCATCAGAACTCCGCAGTTAAGCGTGCTTGGGCGAGAGTAGTATTAGGATGGGTGACCCCCTGGGAAGTCCTGCGTTTTTTTAGATTTTACGTGCGGTTTTTTTGCTTTTTTTCCTTTCTTTCTTGCTATTTCTATGCTCGGGTGCCCTCCGGTTCATGGTTGATGCTTTTCGTATTTTTGGAACGGAGCCGATCGGTCACGTGGGTCCCACGCCCCGCGTACCAAAACAAAGGAGGTTCTGCGTCTTGTAACACATAAAAACAATAAACATGGATAGTATTTCGGGTGCGATCATACCAGCACTAATGCACCGGATCCCATCAGAACTCTGCAGTTAAGCGTGCTTGGGCGAGAGTAGTACTAGGATGGGTGACCCCCTGGGAAGTCCTCGTGTTGCACCCCCCTTTTTCGTTGTCCGTTTGCGTTTTTTTAGATTTTACGTGCGGTTTTTTTGCTTTTTTTCCTTTCTTTCTTGCTATTTCTATGCTCGGGTGCCCTCCGGTTCATGGTTGATGCTTTTCGTATTTTTGGAACGGAGCCGATCGGTCACGTGGGTCCCACGCCCCGCGTACCAAAACAAAGGAGGTTCTGCGTCTTGTAACACATAAAAACAATAAACATGGATAGTATTTCGGGTGCGATCATACCAGCACTAATGCACCGGATCCCATCAGAACTCCGCAGTTAAGCGTGCTTGGGCGAGAGTAGTACTAGGATGGGTGACCCCCTGGGAAGTCCTCGTGTTGCACCCCCCTTTTTCGTTGTCCGTTTGCGTTTTTTTAGATTTTACGTGCGGTTTTTTTGCTTTTTTTCCTTTCTTTCTTGCTATTTCTATGCTCGGGTGCCCTCCGGTTCATGGTTGATGCTTTTCGTATTTTTGGAACGGAGCCGATCGGTCACGTGGGTCCCACGCCCCGCGTACCAAAACAAAGGAGGTTCTGCGTCTTGTAACACATAAAAACAATAAACATGGATAGTATTTCGGGTGCGATCATACCAGCACTAATGCACCGGATCCCATCAGAACTCCGCAGTTAAGCGTGCTTGGGCGAGAGTAGTATTAGGATGGGTGACCCCCTGGGAAGTCCTGCGTTTTTTTAGATTTTACGTGCGGTTTTTTTGCTTTTTTTCCTTTCTTTCTTGCTATTTCTATGCTCGGGTGCCCTCCGGTTCATGGTTGATGCTTTTCGTATTTTTGGAACGGAGCCGATCGGTCACGTGGGTCGCACGCCCCGCGTACCAAAACAAAGGAGGTTCTGCGTCTTGTAACACATAAAAACAATAAACATGGATAGTATTTCGGGTGCGATCATACCAGCACTAATGCACCGGATCCCATCAGAACTCCGCAGTTAAGCGTGCTTGGGCGAGAGTAGTACTAGGATGGGTGACCCCCTGGGAAGTCCTCGTGTTGCACCCCTCTTTTTCGTTGTCCGTTTGCGTTTTTTTAGATTTTACGTGCGGTTTTTTTGCTTTTTTTCCTTTCTTTCTTGCTATTTCTATGCTCGGGTGCCCTCCGGTTCATGGTTGATGCTTTTCGTATTTTTGGAACGGAGCCGATCGGTCACGTGGGTCCCATGCCCCGCGTACCAAAACAAAGGAGGTTCTGCGTCTTGTAACACATAAAAACAATAAACATGGATAGTATTTCGGGTGCGATCATACCAGCACTAATGCACCGGATCCCATCAGAACTCCGCAGTTAAGCGTGCTTGGGCGAGAGTTGTATTAGGATGGGTGACCCCCTGGGAAGTCCTCGTGTTGCACCCCCCTTTTTCGTTGTCCGTTTGCGTTTTTTTAGATTTTACGTGCGGTTTTTTTTGCTTTTTTTCCTTTCTTTCTTGCTATTTCTATGCTCGGGTGCCCTCCGGTTCATGGTTGATGCTTTTCGTATTTTTGGAACGGAGCCGATCGGTCACGTGGGTCCCACGCCCCGCGTACCAAAACAAAGGAGGTTCTGCGTCTTGTAACACATAAAAACAATAAACATGGATAGTATTTCGGGTGCGATCATACCAGCACTAATGCACCGGATCCCATCAGAACTCCGCAGTTAAGCGTGCTTGGGCGAGAGTAGTACTAGGATGGGTGACCCCCTGGGAAGTCCTCGTGTTGCACCCCCCTTTTTCGTTGTCCGTTTGCGTTTTTTTAGATTTTACGTGCGGTTTTTTTGCTTTTTTTCCTTTCTTTCTTGCTATTTCTATGCTCGGGTGCCCTCCGGTTCATGGTTGATGCTTTTCGTATTTTTGGAACGGAGCCGATCGGTCACGTGGGTCCCACGCCCCGCGTACCAAAACAAAGGAGGTTCTGCGTCTTGTAACACATAAAAACAATAAACATGGATAGTATTTCGGGTGCGATCATACCAGCACTAATGCACCGGATCCCATCAGAACTCCGCAGTTAAGCGTGCTTGGGCGAGAGTAGTACTAGGATGGGTGACCCCCTGGGAAGTCCTCGTGTTGCACCCCCCTTTTTCGTTGTCCGTTTGCGTTTTTTTAGATTTTACGTGCGGTTTTTTTGCTTTTTTTCCTTTCTTTCTTGCTATTTCTATGCTCGGGTGCCCTCCGGTTCATGGTTGATGCTTTTCGTATTTTTGGAACGGAGCCGATCGGTCACGTGGGTCCCACGCCCCGCGTACCAAAACAAAGGAGGTTCTGCGTCTTGTAACACATAAAAACAATAAACATGGATAGTATTTCGGGTGTGATCATACCAGCACTAATGCACCGGATCCCATCAGAACTCCGCAGTTAAGCGTGCTTGGGCGAGAGTAGTACTAGGATGGGTGACCCCCTGGGAAGTCCTCGTGTTGCACCCCCCTTTTTCGTTGTCCGTTTGCGTTTTTTTAGATTTTATGTGCGGTTTTTTTGCTTTTTTTCCTTTCTTTCTTGCTATTTCTATGCTCGGGTGCCCTCCGGTTCATGGTTGATGCTTTTCGTATTTTTGGAACGGAGCCGATCGGTCACGTGGGTCCCACGCCCCGCGTACCAAAACAAAGGAGGTTCTGCGTCTTGTAACACATAAAAACAATAAACATGGATAGTATTTCGGGTGCGATCATACCAGCACTAATGCACCGGATCCCATCAGAACTCCCCAGTTAAGCGTGCTTGGGCGAGAGTAGTACTAGGATGGGTGACCCCCTGGGAAGTCCTCGTGTTGCACCCCCCTTTTTCGTTGTCCGTTTGCGTTTTTTTAGATTTTACGTGCGGTTTTTTTGCTTTTTTTCCTTTCTTTCTTGCTATTTCTATGCTCGGGTGCCCTCCGGTTCATGGTTGATGCTTTTCGTATTTTTGGAACGGAGCCGATCGGTCACGTGGGTCCCTCGCCCCGCGTACCAAAACAAAGGAGGTTCTGCGTCTTGTAACACATAAAAACAATAAACATGGATAGTATTTCGGGTGCGATCATACCAGCACTAATGCACCGGATCTCATCAGAACTCCGCAGTTAAGCGTGCTTGGGCGAGAGTAGTATTAGGATGGGTGACCCCCTGGGAAGTCCTGCGTTTTTTTAGATTTTAAGTGCGGTTTTTTTGCTTTTTTTCCTTTCTTTCTTGCTATTTCTATGCTCGGGTGCCCTCCGGTTCATGGTTGATGCTTTTCGTATTTTTGGAACGGAGCCGATCGGTCACGTGGGTCCCACGCCCCGCGTACCAAAACAAAGAAGGTTCTGCGTCTTGTAACACATAAAAACAATAAACATGGATAGTATTTCGGGTGCGATCATACCCACACTAATGCACCGGATCCCATCAGAACTCCGCAGTTAAGCGTGCTTGGGCGAGAGTAGTACTAGGATGGGTGACCCCCTGGGAAGTCCTCGTGTTGCACCCCCCTTTTTCGTTGTCCGTTTGCGTTTTTTTAGATTTTACGTGCGGTTTTTTTGCTTTTTTTCCTTTCTTTCTTGCTATTTCTATGCTCGGGTGCCCTCCGGTTCATGGTTGATGCTTTTCGTATTTTTGGAACGGAGCCGATCGGTCACGTGGGTCCCACGCCCCGCGTACCAAAACAAAGGAGGTTCTGCGTCTTGTAACACATAAAAACAATAAACATGGATAGTATTTCGGGTGCGATCATACCAGCACTAATGCACCGGATCCCATCAGAACTCCGCAGTTAAGCGTGCTTGGGCGAGAGTAGTACTAGGATGGGTGACCCCCTGGGAAGTCCTCGTGTTGCACCCCCCTTTTTCGTTGTCCGTTTGCGTTTTTTTAGATTTTATGTGCGGTTTTTTTGCTTTTTTTCCTTTCTTTCTTGCTATTTCTATGATCGGATGCCCTCCGGTTCATGGTTGATGCTTTTCGTATTTTTGGAACGGAGCCGATCGGTCACGTGGGTCCCACGCCCCGCGTACCAAAACAAAGGAGGTTCTGCGTCTTGTAACACATAAAAACAATAAACATGGATAGTATTTCGGGTGCGATCATACCAGCACTAATGCACCGGATCCCATCAGAACTCCGCAGTTAAGCGTGCTTGGGCGAGAGTAGTACTAGGATGGGTGACCCCCTTGGAAGTCCTCGTGTTGCACCCCCCTTTTTCGTTGTCCGTTTGCGTTTTTTTAGATTTTACGTGCGGTTTTTTTGCTTTTTTTCCTTTCTTTCTTGCTATTTCTATGCTCGGGTGCCCTCCGGTTCATGGTTGATGCTTTTCGTATTTTTGGAACGGAGCCGATCGGTCACGTGGGTCCCACGCCCCGCGTACCAAAACAAAGGAGGTTCTGCGTCTTGTAACACATAAAAACAATAAACATGGATAGTATTTTGGGTGCGATCATACCAGCACTAATGCATCGGATCCCATCAGAACTCCGCAGTTAAGCGTGCTTGGGCGAGAGTAGTATTAGGATGGGTGACCCCCTGGGAAGTCCTGCGTTTTTTTAGATTTTACGTGCGGTTTTTTTGCTTTTTTCCCTTTCTTTCTTGCTATTTCTATGCTCGGGTGCCCTCCGGTTCATGGTTGATGCTTTTCGTATTTTTGGAACGGAGCCGATCGGTCACGTGGGTCCCACGCCCCGCGTACCAAAACAAAGGAGGTTCTGCGTCTTGTAACACATAAAAACAATAAACATGGATAGTATTTCGGGTGCGATCATACCAGCACTAATGCACCGGATCCCATCAGAACTCCGCAGTTAAGCGTGCTTGGGCGAGAGTAGTATTAGGATGGGTGACCCCCAGGGAAGTCTTGCGTTTTTTTAGATTTTACGTGCGGTTTTTTTGCTTTTTTTCCTTTCTTTCTTGCTATTTCTATACTCGGGTGCCCTCCGGTTCATGGTTGATGCTTTTCGTATTTTTGGAACGGAGCCGATCGGTCACGTGGGTCCCACGCCCCGCGTACCAAAACAAAGGAGGTTCTGCGTCTTGTAACACATAAAAACAATAAACATGGATAGTATTTCGGGTGTGATCATACCAGCACTAATGCACCGGATCCCATCAGAACTCCGCAGTTAAGCGTGCTTGGGCGAGAGTAGTACTAGGATGGGTGACCCCCTGGGAAGTCCTCGTGTTGCACCCCCCTTTTTCGTTGTCCGTTTGCGTTTTTTTAGATTTTATGTGCGGTTTTTTTGCTTTTTTTCCTTTCTTTCTTGCTATTTCTATGCTCGGGTGCCCTCCGGTTCATGGTTGATGCTTTTCGTATTTTTGGAACGGAGCCGATCGGTCACGTGGGTCCCACGCCCCGCGTACCAAAACAAAGGAGGTTCTGCGTCTTGTAACACATAAAAACAATAAACATGGATAGTATTTCGGGTGCGATCATACCAGCACTAATGCACCGGATCCCATCAGAACTCCCCAGTTAAGCGTGCTTGGGCGAGAGTAGTACTAGGATGGGTGACCCCCTGGGAAGTCCTCGTGTTGCACCCCCCTTTTTCGTTGTCCGTTTGCGTTTTTTTAGATTTTACGTGCGGTTTTTTTGCTTTTTTTCCTTTCTTTCTTGCTATTTCTATGCTCGGGTGCCCTCCGGTTCATGGTTGATGCTTTTCGTATTTTTGGAACGGAGCCGATCGGTCACGTGGGTCCCACGCCCCGCGTACCAAAACAAAGGAGGTTCTGCGACTTGTAACACATAAAAACAATAAACATGGATAGTATTTCGGGTGCGATCATACCAGCACTAATGCACCGGATCCCATCAGAACTCCGCAGTTAAGCGTGCTTGGGCGAGAGTAGTATTAGGATGGGTGACCCCCTGGGAAGTCCTGCGTTTTTTTAGATTTTACATGCGGTTTTTTTGCTTTTTTTCCTTTCTTTCTTGCTATTTCTATGCTCGGGTGCCCTCCGGTTCATGGTTGATGCTTTTCGTATTTTTGGAACGGAGCCGATCGGTCACGTGGGTCCCACGCCCCGCGTACCAAAACAAAGGAGGTTCTGCGTCTTGTAACACATAAAAACAATAAACATGGATAGTATTTCGGGTGCGATCATACCAGCACTAATGCACCGGATCCCATCAGAACTCCGCAGTTAAGCGTGCTTGGGCGAGAGTAGTACTAGGATGGGTGACCCCCTGGGAAGTCCTCGTGTTGCACCCCCCTTTTTCGTTGTCCGTTTGCGTTTTTTTAGATTTTACGTGCGGTTTTTTTGCTTTTTTTCCTTTCTTTCTTGCTATTTCTATGCTCGGGTGCCCTCCGGTTCATGGTTGATGCTTTTCGTATTTTTGGAACGGAGCCGATCGGTCACGTGGGTCCCACGCCCCGCGTACCAAAACAAAGGAGGTTCTGCGTCTTGTAACACATAAAAACAATAAACATGGATAGTATTTCGGGTGCGATCATACCAGCACTAATGCACCGGATCCCATCAGAACTTCGCAGTTAAGCGTGCTTGGGCGAGAGTAGTACTAGGATGGGTGACCCGCTGGGAAGTCCTCGTGTTGCACCCCCCTTTTTCGTTGTCCGTTTGCGTTTTTTTAGATTTTATGTGCGGTTTTTTTGCTTTTTTTCCTTTCTTTCTTGCTATTTCTATGCTCGGAAGCCCTCCGGTTCATGGTTGATGCTTTTCGTATTTTTGGAACGGAGCCGATCGGTCACGTGGGTCCCACGCCCCGCGTACCAAAACAAAGGAGGTTCTGCGTCTTGTAACACATAAAAACAATAAACATGGATAGTATTTCGGGTGCGATCATACCAGCACTAATGCACCGGATCCCATCAGAACTCCGCAGTTAAGCGTGCTTGGGCGAGAGTAGTACTAGGATGGGTGACCCCCTGGGAAGTCCTCGTGTTGCACCCCCCTTTTTCGTTGTCCGTTTGCGTTTTTTTAGATTTTACGTGCGGTTTTTTTGCTTTTTTTCCTTTCTTTCTTGCTATTTCTATGCTCGGGTGCCCTCCGGTTCATGGTTGATGCTTTTCGTATTTTTGGAACGGAGCCGATCGGTCACGTGGGTCCCACGCCCCGCGTACCAAAACAAAGGAGGTTCTGCGTCTTGTAACACATAAAAACAATAAACATGGATAGTATTTTGGGTGCGATCATACTAGCACTAATGCATCGGATCCCATCAGAACTCCGCAGTTAAGCGTGCTTGGGCGAGAGTAGTATTAGGATGGGTGACCCCCTGGGAAGTCCTGCGTTTTTTTAGATTTTACGTGCGGTTTTTTTGCTTTTTTTCCTTTCTTTCTTGCTATTTCTATGCTCGGGTGCCCTCCGGTTCATGGTTGATGCTTTTCGTATTTTTGGAACGGAGCCGATCGGTCACGTGGGTCCCACGCCCCGCGTACCAAAACAAAGGAGGTTCTGCGTCTTGTAACACATAAAAACAATAAACATGGATAGTATTTTGGGTGCGATCATACTAGCACTAATGCATCGGATCCCATCAGAACTCCGCAGTTAAGCGTGCTTGGGCGAGAGTAGTATTAGGATGGGTGACCCCCTGGGAAGTCCTGCGTTTTTTTAGATTTTACGTGCGGTTTTTTTGCTTTTTTTCCTTTCTTTCTTGCTATTTCTATGCTCGGGTGCCCTCCGGTTCATGGTTGATGCTTTTCGTATTTTTGGAACGGAGCCGATCGGTCACGTGGGTCCCACGCCCCGCGTACCAAAACAAAGGAGGTTCTGCGTCTTGTAACACATAAAAACAATAAACATGGATAGTATTTCGGGTGCGATCATACCAACACTAATGCACCGGATCCCATCAGAACTCCGCAGTTAAGCGTGCTTGGGCGAGAGTAGTACTAGGATGGGTGACCCCCTGGGAAGTCCTCGTGTTGCACCCCCCTTTTTCGTTGTCCGTTTGCGTTTTTTTAGATTTTACGTGCGGTTTTTTTGCTTTTTTCCTTTCTTTCTTGCTATTTCTATGCTCGGGTGCCCTCCGGTTCATGGTTGATGCTTTTCGTATTTTTGGAACGGAGCCGATCGGTCACGTGCGTCCCACGCCCCGCGTACCAAAACAAAGGAGGTTCTGCGTCTTGTAACACATAAAAACAATAAACATGGATAGTATTTCGGGTGCGATCATACCAGCACTAATGCACCGGATCCCATCAGAACTCCGCAGTTAAGCGTGCTTGGGCGAGAGTAGTATTAGGATGGGTGACCCCCAGGGAAGTCTTGCGTTTTTTTAGATTTTACGTGCGGTTTTTTTGCTTTTTTTCCTTTCTTTCTTGCTATTTCTATGCTCGGGTGCCCTCCGGTTCATGGTTGATGCTTTTCGTATTTTTGGAACGGAGCCGATCGGTCACGTGGGTCCCACGCCCCGCGTACCAAAACAAAGGAGGTTCTGCGTCTTGTAACACATAAAAACAATAAACATGGATAGTATTTCGGGTGCGATCATACCAGCACTAATGCACCGGATCCCATCAGAACTCCGCAGTTAAGCGTGCTTGGGCGAGAGTAGTACTAGGATGGGTGACCCCCTGGGAAGTCCTCGTGTTGCACCCCCCTTTTTCGTTGTCCGTTTGCGTTTTTTTAGATTTTACGTGCGGTTTTTTTTCTTTTTTTCCTTTCTTTCTTGCTATTTCTATGCTCGGGTGCCCTCCGGTTCATGGTTGATGCTTTTCGTATTTTTGGAACGGAGCCGATCGGTCACGTGGGTCCCACGCCCCGCGTACCAAAACAAAGGAGGTTCTGCGTCTTGTAACACATAAAAACAATAAACATGGATAGTATTTCGGGTGCGATCATACCAGCACTAATGCACCGGATCCCATCAGAACTCCGCAGTTAAGCGTGCTTGGGCGAGAGTAGTATTAGGATGGGTGACCCCCTGGGAAGTCCTGCGTTTTTTTAGATTTTACGTGCGGTTTTTTTGCTTTTTTTCCTTTCTTTCTTGCTATTTCTATGCTCGGGAGCCCTCCGGTTCATGGTTGATGCTTTTCGTATTTTTGGAACGGAGCCGATCGGTCACGTGGGTCCCACGCCCCGCGTACCAAAACAAAGGAGGTTCTGCGTCTTGTAACACATAAAAACAATAAACATGGATAGTATTTCGGGTGCGATCATACCAGCACTAATGCACCGGATCCCATCAAAACTCCGCAGTTAAGCGTGCTTGGGCGAGAGTAGTACTAGGATGGGTGACCCCCTGGGAAGTCCTCGTGTTGCACCCCCCTTTTTCGTTGTCCGTTTGCGTTTTTTAGATTTTACGTGCGGTTTTTTTGCTTTTTTTCCTTTCTTTCTTGCTATTTCTATGCTCGGGTGCCCTCCGGTTCATGGTTGATGCTTTTCGTATTTTTGGAACGGAGCCGATCGGTCACGTGGGTCCCACGCCCCGCGTACCAAAACAAAGGAGGTTCTGCGTCTTGTAACACATAAAAACAATAAACATGGATAGTATTTCGGGTGCGATCATACCAGCACTAATGCACTGGATCCCATCAGAACTCCGCAGTTAAGCGTGCTTGGGCGAGAGTAGTACTAGGATGGGTGACCCCCTGGGAAGTCCTCGTGTTGCACCCCCCTTTTTCGTTGTCCGTTTGCGTTTTTTTAGATTTTACGTGCGGTTTTTTTGCTTTTTTTCCT
Source organism: Lactuca serriola (assembly GCF_051521515.1). Taxonomy (NCBI): domain Eukaryota; kingdom Viridiplantae; phylum Streptophyta; class Magnoliopsida; order Asterales; family Asteraceae; genus Lactuca; species Lactuca serriola. The sequence goes on along the minus strand of NC_136408.1, from coordinate 202,605,090 downwards.
TTCTTTCTTGCTATTTCTATGCTCGGGTGCCCTCCGGTTCATGGTTGATGCTTTTCGTATTTTTGGAACGGAGCCGATCGGTCACGTGGGTCCCACGCCCCGCGTACCAAAACAAAGGAGGTTCTGCGTCTTGTAACACATAAAAACAATAAACATGGATAGTATTTTGGGTGCGATCATACCAGCACTAATGCATCGGATCCCATCAGAACTCCGCAGTTAAGCGTGCTTGGGCGAGAGTAGTATTAGGATGGGTGACCCCCTGGGAAGTCCTGCGTTTTTTTAGATTTTACGTGCGGTTTTTTTGCTTTTTTTCCTTTCTTTCTTGCTATTTCTATGCTCGGGTGCCCTCCGGTTCATGGTTGATGCTTTTCGTATTTTTGGAACGGAGCCGATCGGTCACGTGGGTCCCACGCCCCGCGTACCAAAACAAAGGAGGTTCTGCGTCTTGTTACACATAAAAACAATAAACATGGATAGTATTTCGGGTGCGATCATACCAGCACTAATGCACCGGATCCCATCAGAACTCCGCAGTTAAGCATGCTTGGGCGAGAGTAGTACTAGGATGGGTGACCCCCTGGGAAGTCCTCGTGTTGCACCCCCCTTTTTCGTTGTCCGTTTGCGTTTTTTTAGATTTTACGTGCGGTTTTTTTGCTTTTTTTCCTTTCTTTCTTGCTATTTCTATGCTCCGGTGCCCTCCGGTTCATGGTTGATGCTTTTCGTATTTTTGGAACGGAGCCGATCGGTCACGTGGGTCCCACGCCCCGCGTACCAAAACAAAGGAGGTTCTGCGTCTTGTAACACATAAAAACAATAAACATGGATAGTATTTCGGGTGCGATCATACCAGCACTAATGCACCGGATCCCATCAGAACTCCGCAGTTAAGCGTTCTTGGGCGAGAGTAGTATTAGGATGGGTGACCCCCTGGGAAGTCCTGCGTTTTTTTAGATTTTACGTGCGGTTTTTTTGCTTTTTTTCCTTTCTTTCTTGCTATTTCTATGCTCGGGTGCCCTCCGGTTCATGGTTGATGCTTTTCGTATTTTTGGAACGGAGCCGATCGGTCACGTGGGTCCCACGCCCCGCGTACCAAAACAAAGGAGGTTCTGCGTCTTGTAACACATAAAAACAATAAACATGGATAGTATTTCGGGTGCGATCATACCAGCACTAATGCACCGGATCCCATCAGAACTCCGCAGTTAAGCGTGCTTGGGCGAGAGTAGTACTAGGATGGGTGACCCCCTGGGAAGTCCTCGTGTTGCACCCCCCTTTTTCGTTGTCCGTTTGCGTTTTTTTAGATTTTACGTGCGGTTTTTTTGCTTTTTTTCCTTTCTTTCTTGCTATTTCTATGCTCCGGTGCCCTCCGGTTCATGGTTGATGCTTTTCGTATTTTTGGAACGGAGCCGATCGGTCACGTGGGTCCCACGCCCCGCGTACCAAAACAAAGGAGGTTCTGCGTCTTGTAACACATAAAAACAATAAACATGGATAGTATTTCGGGTGCGATCATACCAGCACTAATGCACCGGATCCCATCAGAACTCCGCAGTTAAGCGTGCTTGGGCGAGAGTAGTACTAGGATGGGTGACCCCCTGGGAAGTCCTCGTGTTGCACCCCCCTTTTTCGTTGTCCGTTTGCGTTTTTTTAGATTTTATGTGCGGTTTTTTTGCTTTTTTTCCTTTCTTTCTTGCTATTTCTATGCTCGGGTGCCCTCCGGTTCATGGTTGATGTTTTTCGTATTTTTGGAACGGAGCCGATCGGTCACGTGGGTCCCACGCCCCGCGTACCAAAACAAAGGAGGTTCTGCGTCTTGTAACACATAAAAACAATAAACATGGATAGTATTTCGGGTGCGATCATACCAGCACTAATGCACCGGATCCCATCAGAACTCCGCAGTTAAGCGTGCTTGGGCGAGAGTAGTACTAGGATGGGTGACCCCCTGGGAAGTCCTCGTGTTGCACCCCCCTTTTTCGTTGTCCGTTTGCGTTTTTTTAGATTTTACGTGCGGTTTTTTTTGCTTTTTTTCCTTTCTTTCTTGCTATTTCTATGCTCGGGTGCCCTCCGGTTCATGGTTGATGCTTTTCGTATTTTTGGAACGGAGCCGATCGGTCACGTAGGTCCCACGCCCCGCGTACCAAAACAAAGGAGGTTCTGCGTCTTGTAACACATAAAAACAATAAACATGGATAGTATTTCGGGTGCGATCATACCAGCACTAATGCACCAGATCCCATCAGAACTCCGCAGTTAAGCGTGCTTGGGCGAGAGTAGTATTAGGATGGGTGACCCCCTGGGAAGTCCTGCGTTTTTTTAGATTTTACGTGCGGTTTTTTTGCTTTTTTTCCTTTCTTTCTTGCTATTTCTATGCTCGGGTGCCCTCCGGTTCATGGTTGATGCTTTTCGTATTTTTGGAACGGAGCCGATCGGTCACGTGGGTCCCACGCCCCGCGTACCAAAACAAAGGAGGTTCTGCGTCTTGTAACACATAAAAACAATAAACATGGATAGTATTTCGGGTGCGATCATACCAGCACTAATGCACCGGATCCCATCAGAACACCGCAGTTAAGCGTGCTTGGGCGAGAGTAGTACTAGGATGGGTGACCCCCAGGGAAGTCCTCGTGTTGCACCCCCCTTTTTCGTTGTCCGTTTGCGTTTTTTTAGATTTTACGTGCGGTTTTTTTGCTTTTTTTCCTTTCTTTCTTGCTATTTCTATGCTCGGGTGCCCTCCGGTTCATGGTTGATGCTTTTCGTATTTTTGGAACGGAGCCGATCGGTCACGTGGGTCCCACGCCCCGCGTACCAAAACAAAGGAGGTTCTGCGTCTTGTAACACATAAAAACAATAAACATGGATAGTATTTCGGGTGCGATCATACCAGCACTAATGCACCGGATCCCATCAGAACTCCGCAGTTAAGCGTGCTTGGGCGAGAGTAGTACTAGGATGGGTGACCCCCTGGGAAGTCCTCGTGTTGCACCCCCCTTTTTCGTTGTCCGTTTGCGTTTTTTTAGATTTTACGTGCGGTTTTTTTTGCTTTTTTTCCTTTCTTTCTTGCTATTTCTATGCTCGGGTGCCCTCCGGTTCATGGTTGATGCTTTTCGTATTTTTGGAACGGAGCCGATCGGTCACGTGGGTCCCACGCCCCGCGTACCAAAACAAAGGAGGTTCTGCGTCTTGTAACACATAAAAACAATAAACATGGATAGTATTTCGGGTGCGATCATACCAGCACTAATGCACCGGATCCCATCAGAACTCCGCAGTTAAGCGTGCTTGGGCGAGAGTAGTATTAGGATGGGTGACCCCCTGGGAAGTCCTGCGTTTTTTTAGATTTTACGTGCGGTTTTTTTGCTTTTTTTCCTTTCTTTCTTGCTATTTCTATGCTCGGGTGCCCTCCGGTTCATGGTTGATGCTTTTCGTATTTTTGGAACGGAGCCAATCGGTCACGTGGGTCCCACGCCCCGCGTACCAAAACAAAGGAGGTTCTGCGTCTTGTAACACATAAAAACAATAAACATGGATAGTATTTCGGGTGCGATCATACCAGCACTAATGCACCGGATCCCATCAGAACTCCGCAGTTAAGCGTGCTTGGGCGAGAGTAGTACTAGGATGGGTGACCCCCTGGGAAGTCCTCGTGTTGCACCCCCCCTTTTTCGTTGTCCGTTTGCGTTTTTTTAGATTTTACGTGCGGTTTTTTTGCTTTTTTTCCTTTCTTTCTTGCTATTTCTATGCTCGGGTGCCCTCCGGTTCATGGTTGATGCTTTTCGTATTTTTGGAACGGAGCCGATCGGTCACGTGGGTCCCACGCCCCGCGTACCAAAACAAAGGAGGTTCTGCGTCTTGTAACACATAAAAACAATAAACATGGATAGTATTTCGGGTGCGATCATACCAGCACTAATGCATCGGATCCCATCAGAACTCCGCAGTTAAGCGTGCTTGGGCGAGAGTTGTATTAGGATGGGTGACCCCCTGGGAAGTCCTGCGTTTTTTTAGATTTTACGTGCGGTTTTTTTGCTTTTTTTCCTTTCTTTCTTGCTATTTCTATTCTCGGGTGCCCTCCGGTTCATGGTTGATGCTTTTCGTATTTTTGGAACGGAGCCGATCGGTCACGTGGGTCCCACGCCCCGCGTACCAAAACAAAGGAGGTTCTGCGTCTTGTAACACATAAAAACAATAATGACTAATGCACCGGATCCCATCAGAACTCCGCAGTTAAGCGTGCTTGGGCGAGAGTAGTACTAGGATGGGTGACCCCCTGGGAAGTCCTCGTGTTGCACCCCCCTTTTTCGTTGTCCGTTTGCGTTTTTTTAGATTTTACGTGCGGTTTTTTTGCTTTTTTCCTTTCTTTCTTGCTATTTCTATGCTCGGGTGCCCTCCGGTTCATGGTTGATGCTTTTCGTATTTTTGGAACGGAGCCGATCGGTCACGTGGGTCCCACGCCCCGCGTACCAAAACAAAGGAGGTTCTGCGTCTTGTAACACATAAAAACAATAAACATGGATAGTATTTCGGGTGCGATCATACCAGCACTAATGCACCGGATCCCATCAGAACTCCGCAGTTAAGCGTGCTTGGGCGAGAGTAGTATTAGGATGGGTGACCCCCTGGGAAGTCCTGCGTTTTTTTAGATTTTACGTGCTGTTTTTTTTGCTTTTTTTCCTTTCTTTCTTGCTATTTCTATGCTCGGGTGCCCTCCGGTTCATGGTTGATGCTTTTCGTATTTTTGGAACGGAGCCGATCGGTCACGTGGGTCCCACGCCCCGCGTACCAAAACAAAGGAGGTTCTGCGTCTTGTAACACATAAAAACAATAAACATGGATAGTATTTCGGGTGCGATCATACCAGCACTAATGCAACGGATCCCATCAGAACTCCGCAGTTAATCGTGCTTGGGCGAGAGTAGTACTAGGATGGGTGACCCCCTGGGAAGTCCTCGTGTTGCACCCCCCTTTTTCGTTGTCCGTTTGCGTTTTTTTAGATTTTACGTGCGGTTTTTTTGCTTTTTTTCCTTTCTTTCTTGCTATTTCTATGCTCGGGTGCCCTCCGGTTCATGGTTGATGCTTTTCGTATTTTTGGAACGGAGCCGATCGGTCACGTGGGTCCCACGCCCCGCGTACCAAAACAAAGGAGGTTCTGCGTCTTGTAACACATAAAAACAATAAACATGGATAGTATTTCGGGTGCGATCATACCAGCACTAATGCACCGGATCCCATCAGAACTCCGCAGTTAAGCGTGCTTGGGCGAGAGTAGTACTAGGATGGGTGACCCCCTGGGAAGTCCTCGTGTTGCACCCCCCTTTTTCGTTGTCCGTTTGCGTTTTTTAGATTTTACGTGCGGTTTTTTTGCTTTTTTTCCTTTCTTTCTTGCTATTTCTATGCTCGGGTGCCCTCCGGTTCATGGTTGATGCTTTTCGTATTTTTGGAACGGAGCCGATCGGTCACGTGGGTCCCACGCCCCGCGTACCAAAACAAAGGAGGTTCTGCGTCTTGTAACACATAAAAACAATAAACATGGATAGTATTTCGGGTGCGATCATACCAGCACTAATGCACCGGATCCCATCAGAACTCCGCAGTTAAGCGTGCTTGGGCGAGAGTAGTACTAGGATGGGTGACCCCCTGGGAAGTCCTCGTGTTGCACCCCCCTTTTTCGTTGTCCGTTTGCGTTTTTTTAGATTTTACGTGCGGTTTTTTTGCTTTTTTTCCTTTCTTTCTTGCTATTTCTATGCTCGGGTGCCCTCCGGTTCATGGTTGATGCTTTTCGTATTTTTGGAACGGAGCCGATCGGTCACGTGGGTCCCACGCCCCGCGTACCAAAACAAAGGAGGTTCTGCGTCTTGTAACACATAAAAACAATAAACATGGATAGTATTTCGGGTGCGATCATACCAGCACTAATGCACCGGATCCCATCAGAACTCCGCAGTTAAGCGTGCTTGGGCGAGAGTAGTATTAGGATGGGTGACCCCCTGGGAAGTCCTGCGTTTTTTTAGATTTTACGTGCGGTTTTTTTGCTTTTTTTCCTTTCTTTCTTGCTATTTCTATGCTCGGGTGCCCTCCGGTTCATGGTTGATGCTTTTCGTATTTTTGGAACGGAGCCGATCGGTCACGTGGGTCCCACGCCCCGCGTACCAAAACAAAGGAGGTTCTGCGTCTTGTAACACATAAAAACAATAAACATGGATAGTATTTCGGGTGCGATCATACCAGCACTAATGCACCGGATCCCATCAGAACTCCGCAGTTAAGCGTGCTTGGGCGAGAGTAGTACTAGGATGGGTGACCCCCTGGGAAGTCCTCGTGTTGCACCCCCCTTTTTCGTTGTCCGTTTGCGTTTTTTAGATTTTACGTGCGGTTTTTTTGCTTTTTTTCCTTTCTTTCTTGCTATTTCTATGCTCGGGTGCCCTCCGGTTCATGGTTGATGCTTTTCGTATTTTTGGAACGGAGCCGATCGGTCACGTGGGTCCCACGCCCCGCGTACCAAAACAAAGGAGGTTCTGCGTCTTGTAACACATAAAAACAATAAACATGGATAGTATTTCGGGTGCGATCATACCAGCACTAATGCACCGAATCCCATCAGAACTCCGCAGTTAAGCGTGCTTGGGCGAGAGTAGTACTAGGATGGGTGACCCCCTGGGAAGTCCTCGTGTTGCACCCCCCTTTTTCGTTGTCCGTTTGCGTTTTTTTAGATTTTATGTGCGGTTTTTTTGCTTTTTTTCCTTTCTTTCTTGCTATTTCTATGCTCGGGTGCCCTCCGGTTCATGGTTGATGCTTTTCGTATTTTTGGAACGGAGCCGATCGGTCACGTGGGTCCCACGCCCCGCGTACCAAAACAAAGGAGGTTCTGCGTCTTGTAACACATAAAAACAATAAACATGGATAGTATTTCGGGTGCGATCATACCAGCACTAATGCACCGGATCCCATCAGAACTCCGCAGTTAAGCGTGCTTGGGCGAGAGTAGTACTAGGATGGGTGACCCCCTGGGAAGTCCTCGTGTTGCACCCCCCTTTTTCGTTGTCCGTTTGCGTTTTTTTAGATTTTACGTGCGGTTTTTTTTGCTTTTTTTCCTTTCTTTCTTGCTATTTCTATGCTCGGGTGCCCTCCGGTTCATGGTTGATGCTTTTCGTATTTTTGGAACGGAGCCGATCGGTCACGTGGGTCCCACGCCCCGCGTACCAAAACAAAGGAGGTTCTGCGTCTTGTAACACATAAAAACAATAAACATGGATAGTATTTCGGGTGCCATCATACCAGCACTAATGCACCAGATCCCATCAGAACTCCGCAGTTAAGCGTGCTTGGGCGAGAGTAGTATTAGGATGGGTGACCCCCTGGGAAGTCCTGCGTTTTTTTAGATTTTACGTGCGGTTTTTTTGCTTTTTTTCCTTTCTTTCTTGCTATTTCTATGCTCGGGTGCCCTCCGGTTCATGGTTGATGCTTTTCGTATTTTTGGAACGGAGCCGATCGGTCACGTGGGTCCCACGCCCCGCGTACCAAAACAAAGGAGGTTCTGCGTCTTGTAACACATAAAAACAATAAACATGGATAGTATTTCGGGTGCGATCATACCAGCACTAATGCACCGGATCCCATCAGAACTCCGCAGTTAAGCGTGCTTGGGCGAGAGTAGTACTAGGATGGGTGACCCCCTGGGAAGTCCTCGTGTTGCACCCCCCTTTTTCGTTGTCCGTTTGCGTTTTTTTAGATTTTACGTGCGGTTTTTTTGCTTTTTTTCCTTTCTTTCTTGCTATTTCTATGCTCGGGTGCCCTCCGGTTCATGGTTGATGCTTTTCGTATTTTTGGAACGGAGCCGATCGGTCACGTGGGTCCCACGCCCCGCGTACCAAAACAAAGGAGGTTCTGCGTCTTGTAACACATAAAAACAATAAACATGGATAGTATTTCGGGTGCGATCATACCAGCACTAATGCACCGGATCCCATCAGAACTCCGCAGTTAAGCGTGCTTGGGCGAGAGTAGTACTAGGATGGGTGACCCCCTGGGAAGTCCTCGTGTTGCACCCCCCTTTTTCGTTGTCCGTTTGCGTTTTTTTAGATTTTATGTGCGGTTTTTTTGCTTTTTTTCCTTTCTTTCTTGCTATTTCTATGCTCGGGTGCCCTCCGGTTCATGGTTGATGCTTTTCGTATTTTTGGAACGGAGCCGATCGGTCACGTGGGTCCCACGCCCCGCGTACCAAAACAAAGGAGGTTCTGCGTCTTGTAACACATAAAAACAATAAACATGGATAGTATTTCGGGTGCGATCATACCAGCACTAATGCACCGGATCCCATCAGAACTCCGCAGTTAAGCGTGCTTGGGCGAGAGTAGTATTAGGATGGGTGACCCCCTGGGAAGTCCTGCGTTTTTTTAGATTTTACGTGCGGTTTTTTTGCTTTTTTTCCTTTCTTTCTTGCTATTTCTATGCTCGGGAGCCCTCCGGTTCATGGTTGATGCTTTTCGTATTTTTGGAACGGAGCCGATCGGTCACGTGGGTCCCACGCCCCGCGTACCAAAACAAAGGAGGTTCTGCGTCTTGTAACACATAAAAACAATAAACATGGATAGTATTTCGGGTGCGATCATACCAGCACTAATGCACCGGATCCCATCAAAACTCCGCAGTTAAGCGTGCTTGGGCGAGAGTAGTACTAGGATGGGTGACCCCCTGGGAAGTCCTCGTGTTGCACCCCCCTTTTTCGTTGTCCGTTTGCGTTTTTTAGATTTTACGTGCGGTTTTTTTGCTTTTTTTCCTTTCTTTCTTGCTATTTCTATGCTCGGGTGCCCTCCGGTTCATGGTTGATGCTTTTCGTATTTTTGGAACGGAGCCGATCGGTCACGTGGGTCCCACGCCCCGCGTACCAAAACAAAGGAGGTTCTGCGTCTTGTAACACATAAAAACAATAAACATGGATAGTATTTCGGGTGCGATCATACCAGCACTAATGCACCGGATCCCATCAGAACTCCGCAGTTAAGCGTGCTTGGGCGAGAGTAGTACTAGGATGGGTGACCCCCTGGGAAGTCCTCGTGTTGCACCCCCCTTTTTCGTTGTCCGTTTGCGTTTTTTTAGATTTTACGTGCGGTTTTTTTGCTTTTTTTCCTTTCTTTCTTGCTATTTCTATGCTCGGGTGCCCTCCGGTTCATGGTTGATGCTTTTCGTATTTTTGGAACGGAGCCGATCGGTCACGTGGGTCCCACGCCCCGCGTACCAAAACAAAGGAGGTTCTGCGTCTTGTAACACATAAAAACAATAAACATGGATAGTATTTTGGGTGCGATCATACCAGCACTAATGCATCGGATCCCATCAGAACTCCGCAGTTAAGCGTGCTTGGGCGAGAGTAGTATTAGGATGGGTGACCCCCTGGGAAGTCCTGCGTTTTTTTAGATTTTACGTGCGGTTTTTTTGCTTTTTTTCCTTTCTTTCTTGCTATTTCTATGCTCGGGTGCCCTCCGGTTCATGGTTGATGCTTTTCGTATTTTTGGAACGGAGCCGATCGGTCACGTGGGTCCCACGCCCCGCGTACCAAAACAAAGGAGGTTCTGCGTCTTGTTACACATAAAAACAATAAACATGGATAGTATTTCGGGTGCGATCATACCAGCACTAATGCACCGGATCCCATCAGAACTCCGCAGTTAAGCATGCTTGGGCGAGAGTAGTACTAGGATGGGTGACCCCCTGGGAAGTCCTCGTGTTGCACCCCCCTTTTTCGTTGTCCGTTTGCGTTTTTTTAGATTTTACGTGCGGTTTTTTTGCTTTTTTTCCTTTCTTTCTTGCTATTTCTATGCTCCGGTGCCCTCCGGTTCATGGTTGATGCTTTTCGTATTTTTGGAACGGAGCCGATCGGTCACGTGGGTCCCACGCCCCGCGTACCAAAACAAAGGAGGTTCTGCGTCTTGTAACACATAAAAACAATAAACATGGATAGTATTTCGGGTGCGATCATACCAGCACTAATGCACCGGATCCCATCAGAACTCCGCAGTTAAGCGTTCTTGGGCGAGAGTAGTATTAGGATGGGTGACCCCCTGGGAAGTCCTGCGTTTTTTTAGATTTTACGTGCGGTTTTTTTGCTTTTTTTCCTTTCTTTCTTGCTATTTCTATGCTCGGGTGCCCTCCGGTTCATGGTTGATGCTTTTCGTATTTTTGGAACGGAGCCGATCGGTCACGTGGGTCCCACGCCCCGCGTACCAAAACAAAGGAGGTTCTGCGTCTTGTAACACATAAAAACAATAAACATGGATAGTATTTCGGGTGCGATCATACCAGCACTAATGCACCGGATCCCATCAGAACTCCGCAGTTAAGCGTGCTTGGGCGAGAGTAGTACTAGGATGGGTGACCCCCTGGGAAGTCCTCGTGTTGCACCCCCCTTTTTCGTTGTCCGTTTGCGTTTTTTTAGATTTTACGTGCGGTTTTTTTGCTTTTTTTCCTTTCTTTCTTGCTATTTCTATGCTCCGGTGCCCTCCGGTTCATGGTTGATGCTTTTCGTATTTTTGGAACGGAGCCGATCGGTCACGTGGGTCCCACGCCCCGCGTACCAAAACAAAGGAGGTTCTGCGTCTTGTAACACATAAAAACAATAAACATGGATAGTATTTCGGGTGCGATCATACCAGCACTAATGCACCGGATCCCATCAGAACTCCGCAGTTAAGCGTGCTTGGGCGAGAGTAGTACTAGGATGGGTGACCCCCTGGGAAGTCCTCGTGTTGCACCCCCCTTTTTCGTTGTCCGTTTGCGTTTTTTTAGATTTTATGTGCGGTTTTTTTGCTTTTTTTCCTTTCTTTCTTGCTATTTCTATGCTCGGGTGCCCTCCGGTTCATGGTTGATGTTTTTCGTATTTTTGGAACGGAGCCGATCGGTCACGTGGGTCCCACGCCCCGCGTACCAAAACAAAGGAGGTTCTGCGTCTTGTAACACATAAAAACAATAAACATGGATAGTATTTCGGGTGCGATCATACCAGCACTAATGCACCGGATCCCATCAGAACTCCGCAGTTAAGCGTGCTTGGGCGAGAGTAGTACTAGGATGGGTGACCCCCTGGGAAGTCCTCGTGTTGCACCCCCCTTTTTCGTTGTCCGTTTGCGTTTTTTTAGATTTTACGTGCGGTTTTTTTTGCTTTTTTTCCTTTCTTTCTTGCTATTTCTATGCTCGGGTGCCCTCCGGTTCATGGTTGATGCTTTTCGTATTTTTGGAACGGAGCCGATCGGTCACGTAGGTCCCACGCCCCGCGTACCAAAACAAAGGAGGTTCTGCGTCTTGTAACACATAAAAACAATAAACATGGATAGTATTTCGGGTGCGATCATACCAGCACTAATGCACCAGATCCCATCAGAACTCCGCAGTTAAGCGTGCTTGGGCGAGAGTAGTATTAGGATGGGTGACCCCCTGGGAAGTCCTGCGTTTTTTTAGATTTTACGTGCGGTTTTTTTGCTTTTTTTCCTTTCTTTCTTGCTATTTCTATGCTCGGGTGCCCTCCGGTTCATGGTTGATGCTTTTCGTATTTTTGGAACGGAGCCGATCGGTCACGTGGGTCCCACGCCCCGCGTACCAAAACAAAGGAGGTTCTGCGTCTTGTAACACATAAAAACAATAAACATGGATAGTATTTCGGGTGCGATCATACCAGCACTAATGCACCGGATCCCATCAGAACACCGCAGTTAAGCGTGCTTGGGCGAGAGTAGTACTAGGATGGGTGACCCCCTGGGAAGTCCTCGTGTTGCACCCCCCTTTTTCGTTGTCCGTTTGCGTTTTTTTAGATTTTACGTGCGGTTTTTTTGCTTTTTTTCCTTTCTTTCTTGCTATTTCTATGCTCGGGTGCCCTCCGGTTCATGGTTGATGCTTTTCGTATTTTTGGAACGGAGCCGATCGGTCACGTGGGTCCCACGCCCCGCGTACCAAAACAAAGGAGGTTCTGCGTCTTGTAACACATAAAAACAATAAACATGGATAGTATTTCGGGTGCGATCATACCAGCACTAATGCACCGGATCCCATCAGAACTCCGCAGTTAAGCGTGCTTGGGCGAGAGTAGTACTAGGATGGGTGACCCCCTGGGAAGTCCTCGTGTTGCACCCCCCTTTTTCGTTGTCCGTTTGCGTTTTTTTAGATTTTACGTGCGGTTTTTTTTGCTTTTTTTCCTTTCTTTCTTGCTATTTCTATGCTCGGGTGCCCTCCGGTTCATGGTTGATGCTTTTCGTATTTTTGGAACGGAGCCGATCGGTCACGTGGGTCCCACGCCCCGCGTACCAAAACAAAGGAGGTTCTGCGTCTTGTAACACATAAAAACAATAAACATGGATAGTATTTCGGGTGCGATCATACCAGCACTAATGCACCGGATCCCATCAGAACTCCGCAGTTAAGCGTGCTTGGGCGAGAGTAGTATTAGGATGGGTGACCCCCTGGGAAGTCCTGCGTTTTTTTAGATTTTACGTGCGGTTTTTTTGCTTTTTTTCCTTTCTTTCTTGCTATTTCTATGCTCGGGTGCCCTCCGGTTCATGGTTGATGCTTTTCGTATTTTTGGAACGGAGCCAATCGGTCACGTGGGTCCCACGCCCCGCGTACCAAAACAAAGGAGGTTCTGCGTCTTGTAACACATAAAAACAATAAACATGGATAGTATTTCGGGTGCGATCATACCAGCACTAATGCACCGGATCCCATCAGAACTCCGCAGTTAAGCGTGCTTGGGCGAGAGTAGTACTAGGATGGGTGACCCCCTGGGAAGTCCTCGTGTTGCACCCCCCCTTTTTCGTTGTCCGTTTGCGTTTTTTTAGATTTTACGTGCGGTTTTTTTGCTTTTTTTCCTTTCTTTCTTGCTATTTCTATGCTCGGGTGCCCTCCGGTTCATGGTTGATGCTTTTCGTATTTTTGGAACGGAGCCGATCGGTCACGTGGGTCCCACGCCCCGCGTACCAAAACAAAGGAGGTTCTGCGTCTTGTAACACATAAAAACAATAAACATGGATAGTATTTCGGGTGCGATCATACCAGCACTAATGCATCGGATCCCATCAGAACTCCGCAGTTAAGCGTGCTTGGGCGAGAGTTGTATTAGGATGGGTGACCCCCTGGGAAGTCCTGCGTTTTTTTAGATTTTACGTGCGGTTTTTTTGCTTTTTTTCCTTTCTTTCTTGCTATTTCTATTCTCGGGTGCCCTCCGGTTCATGGTTGATGCTTTTCGTATTTTTGGAACGGAGCCGATCGGTCACGTGGGTCCCACGCCCCGCGTACCAAAACAAAGGAGGTTCTGCGTCTTGTAACACATAAAAACAATAATGACTAATGCACCGGATCCCATCAGAACTCCGCAGTTAAGCGTGCTTGGGCGAGAGTAGTACTAGGATGGGTGACCCCTTGGGAAGTCCTCGTGTTGCACCCCCCTTTTTCGTTGTCCGTTTGCGTTTTTTTAGATTTTACGTGCGGTTTTTTTGCTTTTTTCCTTTCTTTCTTGCTATTTCTATGCTCGGGTGCCCTCCGGTTCATGGTTGATGCTTTTCGTATTTTTGGAACGGAGCCGATCGGTCACGTGGGTCCCACGCCCCGCGTACCAAAACAAAGGAGGTTCTGCGTCTTGTAACACATAAAAACAATAAACATGGATAGTATTTCGGGTGCGATCATACCAGCACTAATGCACCGGATCCCATCAGAACTCCGCAGTTAAGCGTGCTTGGGCGAGAGTAGTATTAGGATGGGTGACCCCCTGGGAAGTCCTGCGTTTTTTTAGATTTTACGTGCTGTTTTTTTTGCTTTTTTTTCCTTTCTTTCTTGCTATTTCTATGCTCGGGTGCCCTCCGGTTCATGGTTGATGCTTTTCGTATTTTTGGAACGGAGCCGATCGGTCACGTGGGTCCCACGCCCCGCGTACCAAAACAAAGGAGGTTCTGCGTCTTGTAACACATAAAAACAATAAACATGGATAGTATTTCGGGTGCGATCATACCAGCACTAATGCAACGGATCCCATCAGAACTCCGCAGTTAAGCGTGCTTGGGCGAGAGTAGTACTAGGATGGGTGACCCCCTGGGAAGTCCTCGTGTTGCACCCCCCTTTTTCGTTGTCCGTTTGCGTTTTTTTAGATTTTACGTGCGGTTTTTTTGCTTTTTTTCCTTTCTTTCTTGCTATTTCTATGCTCGGGTGCCCTCCGGTTCATGGTTGATGCTTTTCGTATTTTTGGAACGGAGCCGATCGGTCACGTGGGTCCCACGCCCCGCGTACCAAAACAAAGGAGGTTCTGCGTCTTGTAACACATAAAAACAATAAACATGGATAGTATTTCGGGTGCGATCATACCAGCACTAATGCACCGGATCCCATCAGAACTCCGCAGTTAAGCGTGCTTGGGCGAGAGTAGTACTAGGATGGGTGACCCCCTGGGAAGTCCTCGTGTTGCACCCCCCTTTTTCGTTGTCCGTTTGCGTTTTTTAGATTTTACGTGCGGTTTTTTTGCTTTTTTTCCTTTCTTTCTTGCTATTTCTATGCTCGGGTGCCCTCCGGTTCATGGTTGATGCTTTTCGTATTTTTGGAACGGAGCCGATCGGTCACGTGGGTCCCACGCCCCGCGTACCAAAACAAAGGAGGTTCTGCGTCTTGTAACACATAAAAACAATAAACATGGATAGTATTTCGGGTGCGATCATACCAGCACTAATGCACCGGATCCCATCAGAACTCCGCAGTTAAGCGTGCTTGGGCGAGAGTAGTACTAGGATGGGTGACCCCCTGGGAAGTCCTCGTGTTGCACCCCCCTTTTTCGTTGTCCGTTTGCGTTTTTTTAGATTTTACGTGCGGTTTTTTTGCTTTTTTTCCTTTCTTTCTTGCTATTTCTATGCTCGGGTGCCCTCCGGTTCATGGTTGATGCTTTTCGTATTTTTGGAACGGAGCCGATCGGTCACGTGGGTCCCACGCCCCGCGTACCAAAACAAAGGAGGTTCTGCGTCTTGTAACACATAAAAACAATAAACATGGATAGTATTTCGGGTGCGATCATACCAGCACTAATGCACCGGATCCCATCAGAACTCCGCAGTTAAGCGTGCTTGGGCGAGAGTAGTATTAGGATGGGTGACCCCCTGGGAAGTCCTGCGTTTTTTTAGATTTTACGTGCGGTTTTTTTGCTTTTTTTCCTTTCTTTCTTGCTATTTCTATGCTCGGGTGCCCTCCGGTTCATGGTTGATGCTTTTCGTATTTTTGGAACGGAGCCGATCGGTCACGTGGGTCCCACGCCCCGCGTACCAAAACAAAGGAGGTTCTGCGTCTTGTAACACATAAAAACAATAAACATGGATAGTATTTCGGGTGCGATCATACCAGCACTAATGCACCGGATCCCATCAGAACTCCGCAGTTAAGCGTGCTTGGGCGAGAGTAGTACTAGGATGGGTGACCCCCTGGGAAGTCCTCGTGTTGCACCCCCCTTTTTCGTTGTCCGTTTGCGTTTTTTAGATTTTACGTGCGGTTTTTTTGCTTTTTTTCCTTTCTTTCTTGCTATTTCTATGCTCGGGTGCCCTCCGGTTCATGGTTGATGCTTTTCGTATTTTTGGAACGGAGCCGATCGGTCACGTGGGTCCCACGCCCCGCGTACCAAAACAAAGGAGGTTCTGCGTCTTGTAACACATAAAAACAATAAACATGGATAGTATTTCGGGTGCGATCATACCAGCACTAATGCACCGGATCCCATCAGAACTCCGCAGTTAAGCGTGCTTGGGCGAGAGTAGTACTAGGATGGGTGACCCCCTGGGAAGTCCTCGTGTTGCACCCCCCTTTTTCGTTGTCCGTTTGCGTTTTTTTAGATTTTATGTGCGGTTTTTTTGCTTTTTTTCCTTTCTTTCTTGCTATTTCTATGCTCGGGTGCCCTCCGGTTCATGGTTGATGCTTTTCGTATTTTTGGAACGGAGCCGATCGGTCACGTGGGTCCCACGCCCCGCGTACCAAAACAAAGGAGGTTCTGCGTCTTGTAACACATAAAAACAATAAACATGGATAGTATTTCGGGTGCGATCATACCAGCACTAATGCACCGGATCCCATCAGAACTCCGCAGTTAAGCGTGCTTGGGCGAGAGTAGTACTAGGATTGGTGACCCCCTGGGAAGTCCTCGTGTTGCACCCCCCTTTTTCGTTGTCCGTTTGCGTTTTTTTAGATTTTACGTGCGGTTTTTTTTGCTTTTTTTCCTTTCTTTCTTGCTATTTCTATGCTCGGGTGCCCTCCGGTTCATGGTTGATGCTTTTCGTATTTTTGGAACGGAGCCGATCGGTCACGTGGGTCCCACGCCCCGCGTACCAAAACAAAGGAGGTTCTGCGTCTTGTAACACATAAAAACAATAAACATGGATAGTATTTCGGGTGCCATCATACCAGCACTAATGCACCAGATCCCATCAGAACTCCGCAGTTAAGCGTGCTTGGGCGAGAGTAGTATTAGGATGGGTGACCCCCTGGGAAGTCCTGCGTTTTTTTAGATTTTACGTGCGGTTTTTTTGCTTTTTTTCCTTTCTTTCTTGCTATTTCTATGCTCGGGTGCCCTCCGGTTCATGGTTGATGCTTTTCGTATTTTTGGAACGGAGCCGATCGGTCACGTGGGTCCCACGCCCCGCGTACCAAAACAAAGGAGGTTCTGCGTCTTGTAACACATAAAAACAATAAACATGGATAGTATTTCGGGTGCGATCATACCAGCACTAATGCACCGGATCCCATCAGAACTCCGCAGTTAAGCGTGCTTGGGCGAGAGTAGTACTAGGATGGGTGACCCCCTGGGAAGTCCTCGTGTTGCACCCCCCTTTTTCGTTGTCCGTTTGCGTTTTTTTAGATTTTACGTGCGGTTTTTTTGCTTTTTTTCCTTTCTTTCTTGCTATTTCTATGCTCGGGTGCCCTCCGGTTCATGGTTGATGCTTTTCGTATTTTTGGAACGGAGCCGATCGGTCACGTGGGTCCCACGCCCCGCGTACCAAAACAAAGGAGGTTCTGCGTCTTGTAACACATAAAAACAATAAACATGGATAGTATTTCGGGTGCGATCATACCAGCACTAATGCACCGGATCCCATCAGAACTCCGCAGTTAAGCGTGCTTGGGCGAGAGTAGTACTAGGATGGGTGACCCCCTGGGAAGTCCTCGTGTTGCACCCCCCTTTTTCGTTGTCCGTTTGCGTTTTTTTAGATTTTATGTGCGGTTTTTTTGCTTTTTTTCCTTTCTTTCTTGCTATTTCTATGCTCGGGTGCCCTCCGGTTCATGGTTGATGCTTTTCGTATTTTTGGAACGGAGCCGATCGGTCACGTGGGTCCCACGCCCCGCGTACCAAAACAAAGGAGGTTCTGCGTCTTGTAACACATAAAAACAATAAACATGGATAGTATTTCGGGTGCGATCATACCAGCACTAATGCACCGGATCCCATCAGAACTCCGCAGTTAAGCGTGCTTGGGCGAGAGTAGTACTAGGATGGGTGACCTCTTGGGAAGTCCTCGTGTTGCACCCCCCTTTTTCGTTGTCCGTTTGCGTTTTTTTAGATTTTACGTGCGGTTTTTTTTGCTTTTTTTCCTTTCTTTCTTGCTATTTCTATGCTCGGGTGCCCTCCGGTTCATAGTTGATGCTTTTCGTATTTTTGGAACGGAGCCGATCGGTCACGTGGGTCCCACGCCCCGCGTACCAAAACAAAGGAGGTTCTGCGTCTTGTAACACATAAAAACAATAAACATGGATAGTATTTCGGGTGCGATCATACCAGCAGTAATGCACCGGATCCCATCAGAACTCCGCAGTTAAGCGTGCTTGGGCGAGAGTAGTATTAGGATGGGTGACCCCCTGGGAAGTCCTGCGTTTTTTTAGATTTTACGTGCGGTTTTTTTGCTTTTTTTCCTTTCTTTCTTGCTATTTCTATGCTCGGGTGCCCTCCGGTTCATGGTTGATGCTTTTCGTATTTTTGGAACGGAGCCAATCGGTCACGTGGGTCCCACGCCCCGCGTACCAAAACAAAGGAGGTTCTGCGTCTTGTAACACATAAAAACAATAAACATGGATAGTATTTCGGGTGCGATCATACCAGCACTAATGCACCGGATCCCATCAGAACTCCGCAGTTAAGCGTGCTTGGGCGAGAGTAGTACTAGGATGGGTGACCCCCTGGGAAGTCCTCGTGTTGCACCCCCCTTTTTCGTTGTCCGTTTGCGTTTTTTTAGATTTTACGTGCGGTTTTTTTGCTTTTTTTCCTTTCTTTCTTGCTATTTCTATGCTCGGGTGCCCTCCGGTTCATGGTTGATGCTTTTCGTATTTTTGGAACGGAGCCGATCGGTCACGTGGGTCCCACGCCCCGCGTACCAAAACAAAGGAGGTTCTGCGTCTTGTAACACATAAAAACAATAAACATGGATAGTATTTCGGGTGCCATCATACCAGCACTAATGCACCAGATCCCATCAGAACTCCGCAGTTAAGCGTGCTTGGGCGAGAGTAGTATTAGGATGGGTGACCCCCTGGGAAGTCCTGCGTTTTTTTAGATTTTACGTGCGGTTTTTTTGCTTTTTTTCCTTTCTTTCTTGCTATTTCTATTCTCGGGTGCCCTCCGGTTCATGGTTGATGCTTTTCGTATTTTTGGAACGGAGCCGATCGGTCACGTGGGTCCCACGCCCCGCGTACCAAAACAAAGGAGGTTCTGCGTCTTGTAACACATAAAAACAATAATGACTAATGCACCGGATCCCATCAGAACTCCGCAGTTAAGCGTGCTTGGGCGAGAGTAGTACTAGGATGGGTGACCCCCTGGGAAGTCCTCGTGTTGCACCCCCCTTTTTCGTTGTCCGTTTGCGTTTTTTTAGATTTTACGTGCGGTTTTTTTGCTTTTTTTCCTTTCTTTCTTGCTATTTCTATGCTCGGGTGCCCTCCGGTTCATGGTTGATGCTTTTCGTATTTTTGGAACGGAGCCGATCGGTCACGTGGGTCCCACGCCCCGCGTACCAAAACAAAGGAGGTTCTGCGTCTTGTAACACATAAAAACAATAAACATGGATAGTATTTCGGGTGCGATCATACCAGCACTAATGCACCGGATCCCATCAGAACTCCGCAGTTAAGCGTGCTTGGGCGAGAGTAGTATTAGGATGGGTGACCCCCTGGGAAGTCCTGCGTTTTTTTAGATTTTACGTGCGGTTTTTTTGCTTTTTTTCCTTTCTTTCTTGCTATTTCTATGCTCGGGTGCCCTCCGGTTCATGGTTGATGCTTTTCGTATTTTTGGAACGGAGCCGATCGGTCACGTGGGTCCCACGCCCCGCGTACCAAAACAAAGGAGGTTCTGCGTCTTGTAACACATAAAAACAATAAACATGGATAGTATTTCGGGTGCGATCATACCAGCACTAATGCACCGGATCCCATCAGAACTCCGCAGTTAAGCGTGCTTGGGCGAGAGTAGTACTAGGATGGGTGACCCCCTGGGAAGTCCTCGTGTTGCACCCCCCTTTTTCGTTGTCCGTTTGCGTTTTTTAGATTTTACGTGCGGTTTTTTTGCTTTTTTTCCTTTCTTTCTTGCTATTTCTATGCTCGGGTGCCCTCCGGTTCATGGTTGATGCTTTTCGTATTTTTGGAACGGAGCCGATCGGTCACGTGGGTCCCACGCCCCGCGTACCAAAACAAAGGAGGTTCTGCGTCTTGTAACACATAAAAACAATAAACATGGATAGTATTTCGGGTGCGATCATACCAGCACTAATGCACCGGATCCCATCAGAACTCCGCAGTTAAGCGTGCTTGGGCGAGAGTAGTACTAGGATGGGTGACCCCCTGGGAAGTCCTCGTGTTGCACCCCCCTTTTTCGTTGTCCGTTTGCGTTTTTTTAGATTTTATGTGCGGTTTTTTTGCTTTTTTTCCTTTCTTTCTTGCTATTTCTATGCTCGGGTGCCCTCCGGTTCATGGTTGATGCTTTTCGTATTTTTGGAACGGAGCCGATCGGTCACGTGGGTCCCACGCCCCGCGTACCAAAACAAAGGAGGTTCTGCGTCTTGTAACACATAAAAACAATAAACATGGATAGTATTTCGGGTGCGATCATACCAGCACTAATGCACCGGATCCCATCAGAACTCCGCAGTTAAGCGTGCTTGGGCGAGAGTAGTACTAGGATGGGTGACCCCCTGGGAAGTCCTCGTGTTGCACCCCCCTTTTTCGTTGTCCGTTTGCGTTTTTTTAGATTTTACGTGCGGTTTTTTTTGCTTTTTTTCCTTTCTTTCTTGCTATTTCTATGCTCGGGTGCCCTCCGGTTCATGGTTGATGCTTTTCGTATTTTTGGAACGGAGCCGATCGGTCACGTGGGTCCCACGCCCCGCGTACCAAAACAAAGGAGGTTCTGCGTCTTGTAACACATAAAAACAATAAACATGGATAGTATTTCGGGTGCGATCATACCAGCACTAATGCACCAGATCCCATCAGAACTCCGCAGTTAAGCGTGCTTGGGCGAGAGTAGTATTAGGATGGGTGACCCCCTGGGAAGTCCTGCGTTTTTTTAGATTTTACGTGCGGTTTTTTTGCTTTTTTTCCTTTCTTTCTTGCTATTTCTATGCTCGGGTGCCCTCCGGTTCATGGTTGATGCTTTTCGTATTTTTGGAACGGAGCCGATCGGTCACGTGGGTCCCACGCCCCGCGTACCAAAACAAAGGAGGTTCTGCGTCTTGTAACACATAAAAACAATAAACATGGATAGTATTTCGGGTGCGATCATACCAGCACTAATGCACCGGATCCCATCAGAACTCCGCAGTTAAGCGTGCTTGGGCGAGAGTAGTACTAGGATGGGTTACCCCCTGGGAAGTCCTCGTGTTGCACCCCCCTTTTTCGTTGTCCGTTTGCGTTTTTTTAGATTTTATGTGCGGTTTTTTTGCTTTTTTTCCTTTCTTTCTTGCTATTTCTATGCTCGGGTGCCCTCCGGTTCATGGTTGATGCTTTTCGTATTTTTGGAACGGAGCCGATCGGTCACGTGGGTCCCACGCCCCGCGTACCAAAACAAAGGAGGTTCTGCGTCTTGTAACACATAAAAACAATAAACATGGATAGTATTTCGGGTGCGATCATACCAGCACTAATGCACCGGATCCCATCAGAACTCCGCAGTTAAGCGTGCTTGGGCGAGAGTAGTACTAGGATGGGTGACCCCCTGGGAAGTCCTCGTGTTGCACCCCCCTTTTTCGTTGTCCGTTTGCGTTTTTTTAGATTTTACGTGCGGTTTTTTTTGCTTTTTTTCCTTTCTTTCTTGCTATTTCTATGCTCGGGTGCCCTCCGGTTCATGGTTGATGCTTTTCGTATTTTTGGAACGGAGCCGATCGGTCACGTGGGTCCCACGCCCCGCGTACCAAAACAAAGGAGGTTCTGCGTCTTGTAACACATAAAAACAATAAACATGGATAGTATTTCGGGTGCGATCATACCAGCACTAATGCACCAGATCCCATCAGAACTCCGCAGTTAAGCGTGCTTGGGCGAGAGTAGTATTAGGATGGGTGACCCCCTGGGAAGTCCTGCGTTTTTTTAGATTTTACGTGCGGTTTTTTTGCTTTTTTTCCTTTCTTTCTTGCTATTTCTATGCTCGGGTGCCCTCCGGTTCATGGTTGATGCTTTTCGTATTTTTGGAACGGAGCCGATCGGTCACGTGGGTCCCACGCCCCGCGTACCAAAACAAAGGAGGTTCTGCGTCTTGTAACACATAAAAACAATAAACATGGATAGTATTTCGGGTGCGATCATACCAGCACTAATGCACCGGATCCCATCAGAACTCCGCAGTTAAGCGTGCTTGGGCGAGAGTAGTACTAGGATGGGTGACCCCCTGGGAAGTCCTCGTGTTGCACCCCCCTTTTTCGTTGTCCGTTTGCGTTTTTTTAGATTTTACGTGCGGTTTTTTTGCTTTTTTTCCTTTCTTTCTTGCTATTTCTATGCTCGGGTGCCCTCCGGTTCATGGTTGATGCTTTTCGTATTTTTGGAACGGAGCCGATCGGTCACGTGGGTCCCACGCCCCGCGTACCAAAACAAAGGAGGTTCTGCGTCTTGTAACACATAAAAACAATAAACATGGATAGTATTTCGGGTGCGATCATACCAGCACTAATGCACCGGATCCCATCAGAACTCCGCAGTTAAGCGTGCTTGGGCGAGAGTAGTACTAGGATGGGTGACCCCCTGGGAAGTCCTCGTGTTGCACCCCCCTTTTTCGTTGTCCGTTTGCGTTTTTTTAGATTTTATGTGCGGTTTTTTTGCTTTTTTTCCTTTCTTTCTTGCTATTTCTATGCTCGGGTGCCCTCCGGTTCATGGTTGATGCTTTTCGTATTTTTGGAACGGAGCCGATCGGTCACGTGGGTCCCACGCCCCGCGTACCAAAACAAAGGAGGTTCTGCGTCTTGTAACACATAAAAACAATAAACATGGATAGTATTTCGGGTGCGATCATACCAGCACTAATGCACCGGATCCCATCAGAACTCCGCAGTTAAGCGTGCTTGGGCGAGAGTAGTACTAGGATGGGTGACCCCTTGGGAAGTCCTCGTGTTGCACCCCCCTTTTTCGTTGTCCGTTTGCGTTTTTTTAGATTTTACGTGCGGTTTTTTTTGCTTTTTTTCCTTTCTTTCTTGCTATTTCTATGCTCGGGTGCCCTCCGGTTCATAGTTGATGCTTTTCGTATTTTTGGAACGGAGCCGATCGGTCACGTGGGTCCCACGCCCCGCGTACCAAAACAAAGGAGGTTCTGCGTCTTGTAACACATAAAAACAATAAACATGGATAGTATTTCGGGTGCGATCATACCAGCACTAATGCACCGGATCCCATCAGAACTCCGCAGTTAAGCGTGCTTGGGCGAGAGTAGTATTAGGATGGGTGACCCCCTGGGAAGTCCTGCGTTTTTTTAGATTTTACGTGCGGTTTTTTTGCTTTTTTTCCTTTCTTTCTTGCTATTTCTATGCTCGGGTGCCCTCCGGTTCATGGTTGATGCTTTTCGTATTTTTGGAACGGAGCCAATCGGTCACGTGGGTCCCACGCCCCGCGTACCAAAACAAAGGAGGTTCTGCGTCTTGTAACACATAAAAACAATAAACATGGATAGTATTTCGGGTGCGATCATACCAGCACTAATGCACCGGATCCCATCAGAACTCCGCAGTTAAGCGTGCTTGGGCGAGAGTAGTACTAGGTTGGGTGACCCCCTGGGAAGTCCTCGTGTTGCACCCCCTTTTTCGTTGTCCGTTTGCGTTTTTTTAGATTTTACGTGCGGTTTTTTTGCTTTTTTTCCTTTCTTTCTTGCTATTTCTATGCTCGGGTGCCCTCCGGTTCATGGTTGATGCTTTTCGTATTTTTGGAACGGAGCCGATCGGTCACGTGGGTCCCACGCCCCGCGTACCAAAACAAAGGAGGTTCTGCGTCTTGTAACACATAAAAACAATAAACATGGATAGTATTTCGGGTGCGATCATACCAGCACTAATGCATCGGATCCCATCAGAACTCCGCAGTTAAGCGTGCTTGGGCGAGAGTAGTATTAGGATGGGTGACCCCCTGGGAAGTCCTGCGTTTTTTTAGATTTTACGTGCGGTTTTTTTGCTTTTTTTCCTTTCTTTCTTGCTATTTCTATTCTCGGGTGCCCTCCGGTTCATGGTTGATGCTTTTCGTATTTTTGGAACGGAGCCGATCGGTCACGTGGGTCCCACGCCCCGCGTACCAAAACAAAGGAGGTTCTGCGTCTTGTAACACATAAAAACAATAATGACTAATGCACCGGATCCCATCAGAACTCCGCAGTTAAGCGTGCTTGGGCGAGAGTAGTACTAGGATGGGTGACCCCCTGGGAAGTCCTCGTGTTGCACCCCCCTTTTTCGTTGTCCGTTTGCGTTTTTTTAGATTTTACGTGCGGTTTTTTTGCTTTTTTCCTTTCTTTCTTGCTATTTCTATGCTCGGGTGCCCTCCGGTTCATGGTTGATGCTTTTCGTATTTTTGGAACGGAGCCGATCGGTCACGTGGGTCCCACGCCCCGCGTACCAAAACAAAGGAGGTTCTGCGTCTTGTAACACATAAAAACAATAAACATGGATAGTATTTCGGGTGCGATCATACCAGCACTAATGCACCGGATCCCATCAGAACTCCGCAGTTAAGCGTGCTTGGGCGAGAGTAGTATTAGGATGGGTGACCCCCTGGGAAGTCCTGCGTTTTTTTAGATTTTACGTGCGGTTTTTTTTGCTTTTTTTCCTTTCTTTCTTGCTATTTCTATGCTCGGGTGCCCTCCGGTTCATGGTTGATGCTTTTCGTATTTTTGGAACGGAGCCGATCGGTCACGTGGGTCCCACGCCCCGCGTACCAAAACAAAGGAGGTTCTGCGTCTTGTAACACATAAAAACAATAAACATGGATAGTATTTCGGGTGCGATCATACCAGCACTAATGCAACGGATCCCATCAGAACTCCGCAGTTAAGCGTGCTTGGGCGAGAGTAGTACTAGGATGGGTGACCCCCTGGGAAGTCCTCGTGTTGCACCCCCCTTTTTCGTTGTCCGTTTGCGTTTTTTTAGATTTTACGTGCGGTTTTTTTGCTTTTTTTCCTTTCTTTCTTGCTATTTCTATGCTCGGGTGCCCTCCGGTTCATGGTTGATGCTTTTCGTATTTTTGGAACGGAGCCGATCGGTCACGTGGGTCCCACGCCCCGCGTACCAAAACAAAGGAGGTTCTGCGTCTTGTAACACATAAAAACAATAAACATGGATAGTATTTCGGGTGCGATCATACCAGCACTAATGCACCGGATCCCATCAGAACTCCGCAGTTAAGCGTGCTTGGGCGAGAGTAGTACTAGGATGGGTGACCCCCTGGGAAGTCCTCGTGTTGCACCCCCCTTTTTCGTTGTCCGTTTGCGTTTTTTAGATTTTACGTGCGGTTTTTTTGCTTTTTTTCCTTTCTTTCTTGCTATTTCTATGCTCGGGTGCCCTCCGGTTCATGGTTGATGCTTTTCGTATTTTTGGAACGGAGCCGATCGGTCACGTGGGTCCCACGCCCCGCGTACCAAAACAAAGGAGGTTCTGCGTCTTGTAACACATAAAAACAATAAACATGGATAGTATTTCGGGTGCGATCATACCAGCACTAATGCACCGGATCCCATCAGAACTCCGCAGTTAAGCGTGCTTGGGCGAGAGTAGTACTAGGATGGGTGACCCCCTGGGAAGTCCTCGTGTTGCACCCCCCTTTTTCGTTGTCCGTTTGCGTTTTTTTAGATTTTACGTGCGGTTTTTTTGCTTTTTTTCCTTTCTTTCTTGCTATTTCTATGCTCGGGTGCCCTCCGGTTCATGGTTGATGCTTTTCGTATTTTTGGAACGGAGCCGATCGGTCACGTGGGTCCCACGCCCCGCGTACCAAAACAAAGGAGGTTCTGCGTCTTGTAACACATAAAAACAATAAACATGGATAGTATTTCGGGTGCGATCATACCAGCACTAATGCACCGGATCCCATCAGAACTCCGCAGTTAAGCGTGCTTGGGCGAGAGTAGTATTAGGATGGGTGACCCCCTGGGAAGTCCTGCGTTTTTTTAGATTTTACGTGCGGTTTTTTTGCTTTTTTTCCTTTCTTTCTTGCTATTTCTATGCTCGGGTGCCCTCCGGTTCATGGTTGATGCTTTTCGTATTTTTGGAACGGAGCCGATCGGTCACGTGGGTCCCACGCCCCGCGTACCAAAACAAAGGAGGTTCTGCGTCTTGTAACACATAAAAACAATAAACATGGATAGTATTTCGGGTGCGATCATACCAGCACTAATGCACCGGATCCCATCAGAACTCCGCAGTTAAGCGTGCTTGGGCGAGAGTAGTATTAGGATGGGTGACCCCCAGGGAAGTCTTGCGTTTTTTTAGATTTTACGTGCGGTTTTTTTGCTTTTTTTCCTTTCTTTCTTGCTATTTCTATGCTCGGGTGCCCTCCGGTTCATGGTTGATGCTTTTCGTATTTTTGGAACGGAGCCGATCGGTCACGTGGGTCCCACGCCCCGCGTACCAAAACAAAGGAGGTTCTGCGTCTTGTAACACATAAAAACAATAAACATGGATAGTATTTCGGGTGCGATCATACCAGCACTAATGCACCGGATCCCATCAGAACTCCGCAGTTAAGCGTGCTTGGGCGAGAGTAGTATTAGGATGGGTGACCCCCTGGGAAGTCCTGCGTTTTTTTAGATTTTACGTGCGGTTTTTTTGCTTTTTTTCCTTTCTTTCTTGCTATTTCTATGCCCGGGTGCCCTCCTGTTCATGGTTGATGCTTTTCGTATTTTTGGAACGGAGCCGATCGGTCACGTGGGTCCCACGCCCCGCGTACCAAAACAAAGGAGGTTCTGCGTCTTGTAACACATAAAAACAATAAACATGGATAGTATTTCGGGTGCGATCATACCAGCACTAATGCACCGGATCCCATCAGAACTCCGCAGTTAAGCGTGCTTGGGCGAGAGTAGTACTAGGATGGGTGACCCCCTGGGAAGTCCTCGTGTTGCACCCCCCTTTTTCGTTGTCCGTTTGCGTTTTTTTAGATTTTACGTGCGGTTTTTTTGCTTTTTTTCCTTTCTTTCTTGCTATTTCTATGCTCGGGTGCCCTCCGGTTCATGGTTGATGCTTTTCGTATTTTTGGAACGGAGCCGATCGGTCACGTGGGTCCCACGCCCCGCGTACCAAAACAAAGGAGGTTCTGCGTCTTGTAACACATAAAAACAATAAACATGGATAGTATTTCGGGTGCGATCATACCAGCACTAATGCATCGGATCCCATCAGAACTCCGCAGTTAAGCGTGCTTGGGCGAGAGTAGTATTAGGATGGGTGACCCCCTGGGAAGTCCTGCGTTTTTTTAGATTTTACGTGCGGTTTTTTTTTGCTTTTTTTCCTTTCTTTCTTGCTATTTCTATTCTCGGGTGCCCTCCGGTTCATGGTTGATGCTTTTCGTATTTTTGGAACGGAGCCGATCGGTCACGTGGGTCCCACGCCCCGCGTACCAAAACAAAGGAGGTTCTGCGTCTTGTAACACATAAAAACAATAATGACTAATGCACCGGATCCCATCAGAACTCCGCAGTTAAGCGTGCTTGGGCGAGAGTAGTACTAGGATGGGTGACCCCCTGGGAAGTCCTCGTGTTGCACCCCCCTTTTTCGTTGTCCGTTTGCGTTTTTTTAGATTTTACGTGCGGTTTTTTTGCTTTTTTCCTTTCTTTCTTGCTATTTCTATGCTCGGGTGCCCTCCGGTTCATGGTTGATGCTTTTCGTATTTTTGGAACGGAGCCGATCGGTCACGTGGGTCCCACGCCCCGCGTACCAAAACAAAGGAGGTTCTGCGTCTTGTAACACATAAAAACAATAAACATGGATAGTATTTCGGGTGCGATCATACCAGCACTAATGCACCGGATCCCATCAGAACTCCGCAGTTAAGCGTGCTTGGGCGAGAGTAGTATTAGGATGGGTGACCCCCTGGGAAGTCCTGCGTTTTTTTAGATTTTACGTGCGGTTTTTTTTGCTTTTTTTCCTTTCTTTCTTGCTATTTCTATGCTCGGGTGCCCTCCGGTTCATGGTTGATGCTTTTCGTATTTTTGGAACGGAGCCGATCGGTCACGTGGGTCCCACGCCCCGCGTACCAAAACAAAGGAGGTTCTGCGTCTTGTAACACATAAAAACAATAAACATGGATAGTATTTCGGGTGCGATCATACCAGCACTAATGCAACGGATCCCATCAGAACTCCGCAGTTAAGCGTGCTTGGGCGAGAGTAGTACTAGGATGGGTGACCCCCTGGGAAGTCCTCGTGTTGCACCCCCCTTTTTCGTTGTCCGTTTGCGTTTTTTTAGATTTTACGTGCGGTTTTTTTGCTTTTTTTCCTTTCTTTCTTGCTATTTCTATGCTCGGGTGCCCTCCGGTTCATGGTTGATGCTTTTCGTATTTTTGGAACGGAGCCGATCGGTCACGTGGGTCCCACGCCCCGCGTACCAAAACAAAGGAGGTTCTGCGTCTTGTAACACATAAAAACAATAAACATGGATAGTATTTCGGGTGCGATCATACCAGCACTAATGCACCGGATCCCATCAGAACTCCGCAGTTAAGCGTGCTTGGGCGAGAGTAGTACTAGGATGGGTGACCCCCTGGGAAGTCCTCGTGTTGCACCCCCCTTTTTCGTTGTCCGTTTGCGTTTTTTAGATTTTACGTGCGGTTTTTTTGCTTCTTTTCCTTTCTTTCTTGCTATTTCTATGCTCGGGTGCCCTCCGGTTCATGGTTGATGCTTTTCGTATTTTTGGAACGGAGCCGATCGGTCACGTGGGTCCCACGCCCCGCGTACCAAAACAAAGGAGGTTCTGCGTCTTGTAACACATAAAAACAATAAACATGGATAGTATTTCGGGTGCGATCATACCAGCACTAATGCACCGGATCCCATCAGAACTCCGCAGTTAAGCGTGCTTGGGCGAGAGTAGTACTAGGATGGGTGACCCCCTGGGAAGTCCTCGTGTTGCACCCCCCTTTTTCGTTGTCCGTTTGCGTTTTTTTAGATTTTACGTGCGGTTTTTTTGCTTTTTTTCCTTTCTTTCTTGCTATTTCTATGCTCGGGTGCCCTCCGGTTCATGGTTGATGCTTTTCGTATTTTTGGAACGGAGCCGATCGGTCACGTGGGTCCCACGCCCCGCGTACCAAAACAAAGGAGGTTCTGCGTCTTGTAACACATAAAAACAATAAACATGGATAGTATTTCGGGTGCGATCATACCAGCACTAATGCACCGGATCCCATCAGAACTCCGCAGTTAAGCGTGCTTGGGCGAGAGTAGTATTAGGATGGGTGACCCCCTGGGAAGTCCTGCGTTTTTTTAGATTTTACGTGCGGTTTTTTTGCTTTTTTTCCTTTCTTTCTTGCTATTTCTATGCTCGGGTGCCCTCCGGTTCATGGTTGATGCTTTTCGTATTTTTGGAACGGAGCCGATCGGTCACGTGGGTCCCACGCCCCGCGTACCAAAACAAAGGAGGTTCTGCGTCTTGTAACACATAAAAACAATAAACATGGATAGTATTTCGGGTGCGATCATACCAGCACTAATGCACCGGATCCCATCAGAACTCCGCAGTTAAGCGTGCTTGGGCGAGAGTAGTATTAGGATGGGTGACCCCCAGGGAAGTCTTGCGTTTTTTTAGATTTTACGTGCGGTTTTTTTGCTTTTTTTCCTTTCTTTCTTGCTATTTCTATGCTCGGGTGCCCTCCGGTTCATGGTTGATGCTTTTCGTATTTTTGGAACGGAGCCGATCGGTCACGTGGGTCCCACGCCCCGCGTACCAAAACAAAGGAGGTTCTGCGTCTTGTAACACATAAAAACAATAAACATGGATAGTATTTCGGGTGCGATCATACCAGCACTAATGCACCGGATCCCATCAGAACTCCGCAGTTAAGCGTGCTTGGGCGAGAGTAGTATTAGGATGGGTGACCCCCTGGGAAGTCCTGCGTTTTTTTAGATTTTACGTGCGGTTTTTTTGCTTTTTTTCCTTTCTTTCTTGCTATTTCTATGCCCGGGTGCCCTCCTGTTCATGGTTGATGCTTTTCGTATTTTTGGAACGGAGCAGATCGGTCACGTGGGTCCCACGCCCCGCGTACCAAAACAAAGGAGGTTCTGCGTCTTGTAACACATAAAAACAATAAACATGGATAGTATTTCGGGTGCGATCATACCAGCACTAATGCACCGGATCCCATCAGAACTCCGCAGTTAAGCGTGCTTGGGCGAGAGTAGTACTAGGATGGGTGACCCCCTGGGAAGTCCTCGTGTTGCACCCCCCTTTTTCGTTGTCCGTTTGCGTTTTTTTAGATTTTACGTGCGGTTTTTTTGCTTTTTTTCCTTTCTTTCTTGCTATTTCTATGCTCGGGTGCCCTCCGGTTCATGGTTGATGCTTTTCGTATTTTTGGAACGGAGCCGATCGGTCACGTGGGTCCCACGCCCCGCGTACCAAAACAAAGGAGGTTCTGCGTCTTGTAACACATAAAAACAATAAACATGGATAGTATTTCGGGTGCGATCATACCAGCACTAATGCACCGGATCCCATCAGAACTCCGCAGTTAAGCGTGCTTGGGCGAGAGTAGTATTTGGATGGGTGACCCCCTGGGAAGTCCTGCGTTTTTTTAGATTTTACGTGCGGTTTTTTTGCTTTTTTTCCTTTCTTTCTTGCTATTTCTATGCTCGGGTGCCCTCCGGTTCATGGTTGATGCTTTTCGTATTTTTGGAACGGAGCCGATCGGTCACGTGGGTCCCACGCCCCGCGTACCAAAACAAAGGAGGTTCTGCGTCTTGTAACACATAAAAACAATAAACATGGATAGTATTTCGGGTGCGATCATACCAGCACTAATGCACCGGATCCCATCAGAACTCCGCAGTTAAGCGTGCTTGGGCGAGAGTAGTACTAGGATGGGTGACCCCCTGGGAAGTCCTCGTGTTGCACCCCCCTTTTTCGTTGTCCGTTTGCGTTTTTTTAGATTTTACGTGCGGTTTTTTTGCTTTTTTTCCTTTCTTTCTTGCTATTTCTATGCTCGGGTGCCCTCCGGTTCATGGTTGATGCTTTTCGTATTTTTGGAACGGAGCCGATCGGTCACGTGGGTCCCACGCCCCGCGTACCAAAACAAAGGAGGTTCTGCGTCTTGTAACACATAAAAACAATAAACATGGATAGTATTTCGGGTGCGATCATACCAGCACTAATGCACCGGATCCCATCAGAACTCCGCAGTTAAGCGTGCTTGGGCGAGAGTAGTATTAGGATGGGTGACCCCCTGGGAAGTCCTGCGTTTTTTTAGATTTTACGTGCGGTTTTTTGCTTTTTTTCCTTTCTTTCTTGCTATTTCTATGCTCGGGTGCCCTCCGGTTCATGGTTGATGCTTTTCGTATTTTTGGAACGGAGCCGATCGGTCACGTGGGTCCCACGCCCCGCGTACCAAAACAAAGGAGGTTCTGCGTCTTGTAACACATAAAAACAATAAACATGGATAGTATTTCGGGTGCGATCATACCAGCACTAATGCACCGGATCCCATCAGAACTCCGCAGTTAAGCGTGCTTGGGCGAGAGTAGTATTAGGATGGGTGACCCCCAGGGAAGTCTTGCGTTTTTTTAGATTTTACGTGCGGTTTTTTTGCTTTTTTTCCTTTCTTTCTTGCTATTTCTATGCTCGGGTGCCCTCCGGTTCATGGTTGATGCTTTTCGTATTTTTGGAACGGAGCCGATCGGTCACGTGGGTCCCACGCCCCGCGTACCAAAACAAAGGAGGTTCTGCGTCTTGTAACACATAAAAACAATAAACATGGATAGTATTTCGGGTGCGATCATACCAGCACTAATGCACCGGATCCCATCAGAACTCCGCAGTTAAGCGTGCTTGGGCGAGAGTAGTATTAGGATGGGTGACCCCCTGGGAAGTCCTGCGTTTTTTTAGATTTTACGTGCGGTTTTTTTGCTTTTTTTCCTTTCTTTCTTGCTATTTCTATGCCCGGGTGCCCTCCTGTTCATGGTTGATGCTTTTCGTATTTTTGGAACGGAGCAGATCGGTCACGTGGGTCCCACGCCCCGCGTACCAAAACAAAGGAGGTTCTGCGTCTTGTAACACATAAAAACAATAAACATGGATAGTATTTCGGGTGCGATCATACCAGCACTAATGCACCGGATCCCATCAGAACTCCGCAGTTAAGCGTGCTTGGGCGAGAGTAGTACTAGGATGGGTGACCCCCTGGGAAGTCCTCGTGTTGCACCCCCCTTTTTCGTTGTCCGTTTGCGTTTTTTTAGATTTTACGTGCGGTTTTTTTGCTTTTTTTCCTTTCTTTCTTGCTATTTCTATGCTCGGGTGCCCTCCGGTTCATGGTTGATGCTTTTCGTATTTTTGGAACGGAGCCGATCGGTCACGTGGGTCCCACGCCCCGCGTACCAAAACAAAGGAGGTTCTGCGTCTTGTAACACATAAAAACAATAAACATGGATAGTATTTCGGGTGCGATCATACCAGCACTAATGCACCGGATCCCATCAGAACTCCGCAGTTAAGCGTGCTTGGGCGAGAGTAGTATTTGGATGGGTGACCCCCTGGGAAGTCCTGCGTTTTTTTAGATTTTACGTGCGGTTTTTTTGCTTTTTTTCCTTTCTTTCTTGCTATTTCTATGCTCGGGTGCCCTCCGGTTCATGGTTGATGCTTTTCGTATTTTTGGAACGGAGCCGATCGGTCACGTGGGTCCCACGCCCCGCGTACCAAAACAAAGGAGGTTCTGCGTCTTGTAACACATAAAAACAATAAACATGGATAGTATTTCGGGTGCGATCATACCAGCACTAATGCACCGGATCCCATCAGAACTCCGCAGTTAAGCGTGCTTGGGCGAGAGTAGTACTAGGATGGGTGACCCCCTGGGAAGTCCTCGTGTTGCACCCCCCTTTTTCGTTGTCCGTTTGCGTTTTTTTAGATTTTACGTGCGGTTTTTTTGCTTTTTTTCCTTTCTTTCTTGCTATTTCTATGCTCGGGTGCCCTCCGGTTCATGGTTGATGCTTTTCGTATTTTTGGAACGGAGCCGATCGGTCACGTGGGTCCCACGCCCCGCGTACCAAAACAAAGGAGGTTCTGCGTCTTGTAACACATAAAAACAATAAACATGGATAGTATTTCGGGTGCGATCATACCAGCACTAATGCATCGGATCCCATCAGAACTCCGCAGTTAAGCGTGCTTGGGCGAGAGTAGTATTAGGATGGGTGACCCCCTGGGAAGTCCTCGTGTTGCACCCCCCTTTTTCGTTGTCCGTTTGCGTTTTTTTAGATTTTACGTGCGGTTTTTTTGCTTTTTTTCCTTTCTTTCTTGCTATTTCTATGCTCGGGTGCCCTCCGGTTCATGGTTGATGCTTTTCGTATTTTTGGAACGGAGCCGATCGGTCACGTGGGTCCCACGCCCCGCGTACCAAAACAAAGGAGGTTCTGCGTCTTGTAACACATAAAAACAATAAACATGGATAGTATTTCGGGTGCGATCATACCAGCACTAATGCACCGGATCCCATCAGAACTCCGCAGTTAAGCGTGCTTGGGCGAGAGTAGTATTAGGATGGGTGACCCCCTGGGAAGTCCTGCGTTTTTTTAGATTTTACGTGCGGTTTTTTTGCTTTTTTTCCTTTCTTTCTTGCTATTTCTATGCTCGGGTGCCCTCCGGTTCATGGTTGATGCTTTTCGTATTTTTGGAACGGAGCCGATCGGTCACGTGGGTCCCACGCCCCGCGTACCAAAACAAAGGAGGTTCTGCGTCTTGTAACACATAAAAACAATAAACATGGATAGTATTTCGGGTGCGATCATACCAGCACTAATGCACCGGATCCCATCAGAACTCCGCAGTTAAGCGTGCTTGGGCGAGAGTAGTATTAGGATGGGTGACCCCCAGGGAAGTCTTGCGTTTTTTTAGATTTTACGTGCGGTTTTTTTGCTTTTTTTCCTTTCTTTCTTGCTATTTCTATGCTCGGGTGCCCTCCGGTTCATGGTTGATGCTTTTCGTATTTTTGGAACGGAGCCGATCGGTCACGTGGGTCCCACGCCCCGCGTACCAAAACAAAGGAGGTTCTGCGTCTTGTAACACATAAAAACAATAAACATGGATAGTATTTCGGGTGCGATCATACCAGCACTAATGCACCGGATCCCATCAGAACTCCGCAGTTAAGCGTGCTTGGGCGAGAGTAGTATTAGGATGGGTGACCCCCTGGGAAGTCCTGCGTTTTTTTAGATTTTACGTGCGGTTTTTTTGCTTTTTTTCCTTTCTTTCTTGCTATTTCTATGCCCGGGTGCCCTCCTGTTCATGGTTGATGCTTTTCGTATTTTTGGAACGGAGCCGATCGGTCACGTGGGTCCCACGCCCCGCGTACCAAAACAAAGGAGGTTCTGCGTCTTGTAACACATAAAAACAATAAACATGGATAGTATTTCGGGTGCGATCATACCAGCACTAATGCACCGGATCCCATCAGAACTCCGCAGTTAAGCGTGCTTGGGCGAGAGTAGTACTAGGATGGGTGACCCCCTGGGAAGTCCTCGTGTTGCACCCCCCTTTTTCGTTGTCCGTTTGCGTTTTTTTAGATTTTACGTGCGGTTTTTTTGCTTTTTTTCCTTTCTTTCTTGCTATTTCTATGCTCGGGTGCCCTCCGGTTCATGGTTGATGCTTTTCGTATTTTTGGAACGGAGCCGATCGGTCACGTGGGTCCCACGCCCCGCGTACCAAAACAAAGGAGGTTCTGCGTCTTGTAACACATAAAAACAATAAACATGGATAGTATTTCGGGTGCGATCATACCAGCACTAATGCACCGGATCCCATCAGAACTCCGCAGTTAAGCGTGCTTGGGCGAGAGTAGTATTTGGATGGGTGACCCCCTGGGAAGTCCTGCGTTTTTTTAGATTTTACGTGCGGTTTTTTTGCTTTTTTTCCTTTCTTTCTTGCTATTTCTATGCTCGGGTGCCCTCCGGTTCATGGTTGATGCTTTTCGTATTTTTGGAACGGAGCCGATCGGTCACGTGGGTCCCACGCCCCGCGTACCAAAACAAAGGAGGTTCTGCGTCTTGTAACACATAAAAACAATAAACATGGATAGTATTTCGGGTGCGATCATACCAACACTAATGCACCGGATCCCATCAGAACTCCGCAGTTAAGCGTGCTTGGGCGAGAGTAGTACTAGGATGGGTGACCCCCTGGGAAGTCCTCGTGTTGCACCCCCCTATTTCGTTGTCTGTTTGCGTTTTTTTAGATTTTACGTGCGGTTTTTTTGCTTTTTTCCTTTCTTTCTTGCTATTTCTATGCTCGGGTGCCCTCCGGTTCATGGTTGATGCTTTTCGTATTTTTGGAACGGAGCCGATCGGTCACGTGGGTCCCACGCCCCGCGTACCAAAACAAAGGAGGTTCTGCGTCTTGTAACACATAAAAACAATAAACATGGATAGTATTTCGGGTGCGATCATACCAGCACTAATGCACCGGATCCCATCAGAACTCCGCAGTTAAGCGTGCTTGGGCGAGAGTAGTATTAGGATGGGTGACCCCCAGGGAAGTCTTGCGTTTTTTTAGATTTTACGTGCGGTTTTTTTGCTTTTTTTCCTTTCTTTCTTGCTATTTCTATGCTCGGGTGCCCTCCGGTTCATGGTTGATGCTTTTCGTATTTTTGGAACGGAGCCGATCGGTCACGTGGGTCCCACGCCCCGCGTACCAAAACAAAGGAGGTTCTGCGTCTTGTAACACATAAAAACAATAAACATGGATAGTATTTCGGGTGCGATCATACCAGCACTAATGCACCGGATCCCATTAGAACTCCGCAGTTAAGCGTGCTTGGGCGAGAGTAGTACTAGGATGGGTGACCCCCTGGGAAGTCCTCGTGTTGCACCCCCCTTTTTCGTTGTCCGTTTGCGTTTTTTTAGATTTTACGTGCGGTTTTTTTGCTTTTTTTCCTTTCTTTCTTGCTATTTCTATGCTCGGGTGCCCTCCGGTTCATGGTTGATGCTTTTCGTATTTTTGGAACGGAGCCGATCGGTCACGTGGGTCCCACGCCCCGCGTACCAAAACAAAGGAGGTTCTGCGTCTTGTAACACATAAAAACAATAAACATGGATAGTATTTCGGGTGCGATCATATCAGCACTAATGCACCGGATCCCATCAGAACTCCGCAGTTAAGCGTGCTTGGGCGAGAGTAGTATTAGGATGGGTGACCCCCTGGGAAGTCCTGCGTTTTTTTAGATTTTACGTGCGGTTTTTTTGCTTTTTTTCCTTTCTTTCTTGCTATTTCTATGCTCGGGTGCCCTCCGGTTCATGGTTGATGCTTTTCGTATTTTTGGAACGGAGCCGATCGGTCACGTGGGTCCCACGCCCCGCGTACCAAAACAAAGGAGGTTCTGCGTCTTGTAACACATAAAAACAATAAACATGGATAGTATTTCGGGTGCGATCATACCAGCACTAATGCACCGGATCCCATCAGAACTCCGCAGTTAAGCGTGCTTGGGCGAGAGTAGTATTAGGATGGGTGACCCCCTGGGAAGTCCTGCGTTTTTTTAGATTTTACGTGCGGTTTTTTTGCTTTTTTTCCTTTCTTTCTTGCTATTTCTATGCCCGGGTGCCCTCCGGTTCATGGTTGATGCTTTTCGTATTTTTGGAACGGAGCCGATCGGTCACGTGGGTCCCACGCCCCGCGTACCAAAACAAAGGAGGTTCTGCGTCTTGTAACACATAAAAACAATAAACATGGATAGTATTTCGGGTGCGATCATACCAGCACTAATGCACCGGATCCCATCAGAACTCCGCAGTTAAGCGTGCTTGGGCGAGAGTAGTACTAGGATGGGTGACCCCCTGGGAAGTCCTCGTGTTGCACCCCCTTTTTCGTTGTCCGTTTGCGTTTTTTTAGATTTTACGTGCGGTTTTTTTGCTTTTTTTCCTTTCTTTCTTACTATTTCTATGCTCGGGTGCCCTCCGGTTCATGGTTGATGCTTTTCGTATTTTTGGAACGGAGCCGATCGGTCACGTGGGTCCCACGCCCCGCGTACCAAAACAAAGGAGGTTCTGCGTCTTGTAACACATAAAAACAATAAACATGGATAGTATTTCGGGTGCGATCATATCAGCACTAATGCACCGGATCCCATCAGAACTCCGCAGTTAAGCGTGCTTGGGCGAGAGTAGTATTAGGATGGGTGACCCCCTGGGAAGTCCTGCGTTTTTTTAGATTTTACGTGCGGTTTTTTTGCTTTTTTTCCTTTCTTTCTTGCTATTTCTATGCTCGGGTGCCCTCCGGTTCATGGTTGATGCTTTTCGTATTTTTGGAACGGAGCCGATCGGTCACGTGGGTCCCACGCCCCGCGTACCAAAACAAAGGAGGTTCTGCGTCTTGTAACACATAAAAACAATAAACATGGATAGTATTTCGGGTGCGATCATACCAGCACTAATGCACCGGATCCCATCAGAACTCCGCAGTTAAGCGTGCTTGGACGAGAGTAGTACTAGGATGGGTGACCCCCTGGGAAGTCCTCGTGTTGCACCCCCCTTTTTCGTTGTCCGTTTTCGTTTTTTTAGATTTTACGTGCGGTTTTTTTGCTTTTTTTCCTTTCTTTCTTGCTATTTCTATGCTCGGGTGCCCTCCGGTTCATGGTTGATGCTTTTCGTATTTTTGGAACGGAGCCGATCGGTCACGTGGGTCCGACGCCCCGCGTACCAAAACAAAGGAGGTTCTGCGTCTTGTAACACATAAAAACAATAAACATGGATAGTATTTCGGGTGCGATCATACCAGCACTAATGCACCGGATCCCATCAGAACTCCGCAGTTAAGCGTGCTTGGGCGAGAGTAGTACTAGGATGGGTGACCCCCTGGGAAGTCCTCGTGTTGCACCCCCCTTTTTCGTTGTCCGTTTGCGTTTTTTTAGATTTTACGTGCGGTTTTTTTGCTTTTTTTCCTTTCTTTCTTGCTATTTCTATGCTCGGGTGCCCTCCGGTTCATGGTTGATGCTTTTCGTATTTTTGGAACGGAGCCGATCGGTCACGTGGGTCCCACGCCCCGCGTACCAAAACAAAGGAGGTTCTGCGTCTTGTAACACATAAAAACAATAAACATGGATAGTATTTCGGGTGCGATCATACCAGCACTAATGCACCGGATCCCATCAGAACTCCGCAGTTAAGCGTGCTTGGGCGAGAGTAGTACTAGGATGGGTGACCCCCTGGGAAGTCCTCGTGTTGCACCCCCCTTTTTCGTTGTCCGTTTGCGTTTTTTTAGATTTTACGTGCGGTTTTTTTGCTTTTTTTTCCTTTCTTTCTTGCTATTTCTATGCTCGGGTGCCCTCCGGTTCATGGTTGATGCTTTTCGTATTTTTGGAACGGAGCCGATCGGTCACGTGGGTCCCACGCCCCGCGTACCAAAACAAAGGAGGTTCTGCGTCTTGTAACACATAAAAACAATAAACATGGATAGTATTTCGGGTGCGATCATACCAGCACTAATGCACCGGATCCCATCAGAACTCCGCAGTTAAGCGTGCTTGGGCGAGAGTAGTACTAGGATGGGTGACCCCCTGGGAAGTCCTCGTATTGCACCCCCCTTTTTCGTTGTCCGTTTGCGTTTTTTTAGATTTTACGTGCGGTTTTTTTGCTTTTTTTCCTTTCTTTCTTGCTATTTCTATGCTCGGGTGCCCTCCGGTTCATGGTTGATGCTTTTCGTATTTTTGGAACGGAGCCGATCGGTCACGTGGGTCCCACGCCCCGCGTACCAAAACAAAGGAGGTTCTGCGTCTTGTAACACATAAAAACAATAAACATGGATAGTATTTCGGGTGCGATCATATCAGCACTAATGCACCGGATCCCATCAGAACTCCGCAGTTAAGCGTGCTTGGGCGAGAGTAGTATTAGGATGGGTGACCCCCTGGGAAGTCCTGCGTTTTTTTAGATTTTACGTGCGGTTTTTTTGCTTTTTTTCCTTTCTTTCTTGCTATTTCTATGCTCGGGTGCCCTCCGGTTCATGGTTGATGCTTTTCGTATTTTTGGAACGGAGCCGATCGGTCACGTGGGTCCCACGCCCCGCGTACCAAAACAAAGGAGGTTCTGCGTCTTGTAACACATAAAAACAATAAACATGGATAGTATTTCGGGTGCGATCATACCAGCACTAATGCACCGGATCCCATCAGAACTCCGCAGTTAAGCGTGCTTGGACGAGAGTAGTACTAGGATGGGTGACCCCCTGGGAAGTCCTCGTGTTGCACCCCCCTTTTTCGTTGTCCGTTTTCGTTTTTTTAGATTTTACGTGCGGTTTTTTTGCTTTTTTTCCTTTCTTTCTTGCTATTTCTATGCTCGGGTGCCCTCCGGTTCATGGTTGATGCTTTTCGTATTTTTGGAACGGAGCCGATCGGTCACGTGGGTCCGACGCCCCGCGTACCAAAACAAAGGAGGTTCTGCGTCTTGTAACACATAAAAACAATAAACATGGATAGTATTTCGGGTGCGATCATACCAGCACTAATGCACCGGATCCCATCAGAACTCCGCAGTTAAGCGTGCTTGGGCGAGAGTAGTACTAGGATGGGTGACCCCCTGGGAAGTCCTCGTGTTGCACCCCCCTTTTTCGTTGTCCGTTTGCGTTTTTTTAGATTTTACGTGCGGTTTTTTTGCTTTTTTTCCTTTCTTTCTTGCTATTTCTATGCTCGGGTGCCCTCCGGTTCATGGTTGATGCTTTTCGTATTTTTGGAACGGAGCCGATCGGTCACGTGGGTCCCACGCCCCGCGTACCAAAACAAAGGAGGTTCTGCGTCTTGTAACACATAAAAACAATAAACATGGATAGTATTTCGGGTGCGATCATACCAGCACTAATGCACCGGATCCCATCAGAACTCCGCAGTTAAGCGTGCTTGGGCGAGAGTAGTACTAGGATGGGTGACCCCCTGGGAAGTCCTCGTGTTGCACCCCCCTTTTTCGTTGTCCGTTTGCGTTTTTTTAGATTTTACGTGCGGTTTTTTTGCTTTTTTTTCCTTTCTTTCTTGCTATTTCTATGCTCGGGTGCCCTCCGGTTCATGGTTGATGCTTTTCGTATTTTTGGAACGGAGCCGATCGGTCACGTGGGTCCCACGCCCCGCGTACCAAAACAAAGGAGGTTCTGCGTCTTGTAACACATAAAAACAATAAACATGGATAGTATTTCGGGTGCGATCATACCAGCACTAATGCACCGGATCCCATCAGAACTCCGCAGTTAAGCGTGCTTGGGCGAGAGTAGTACTAGGATGGGTGACCCCCTGGGAAGTCCTCGTATTGCACCCCCCTTTTTCGTTGTCCGTTTGCGTTTTTTTAGATTTTACGTGCGGTTTTTTTGCTTTTTTTCCTTTCTTTCTTGCTATTTCTATGCTCGGGTGCCCTCCGGTTCATGGTTGATGCTTTTCGTATTTTTGGAACGGAGCCGATCGGTCACGTGGGTCCCACGCCCCGCGTACCAAAACAAAGGAGGTTCTGCGTCTTGTAACACATAAAAACAATAAACATGGATAGTATTTCGGGTGCGATCATACCAGCACTAATGCACCGGATCCCATCAGAACTCCGCAGTTAAGCGTGCTTGGGCGAGAGTAGTACTAGGATGGGTGACCCCCTGGGAAGTCCTCGTGTTGCACCCCCCTTTTTCGTTGTCCGTTTGCGTTTTTTTAGATTTTACGTGCGGTTTTTTTGCTTTTTTTCCTTTCTTTCTTGCTATTTCTATGCTCGGGTGCCCTCCGGTTCATGGTTGATGCTTTTCGTATTTTTGGAACGGAGCCGATCGGTCACGTGGGTCCCACGCCCCGCGTACCAAAACAAAGGAGGTTCTGCGTCTTGTAACACATAAAAACAATAAACATGGATAGTATTTCGGGTGCGATCATACCAGCACTAATGCACCGGATCCCATCAGAACTCCGCAGTTAAGCGTGCTTGGGCGAGAGTAGTACTAGGATGGGTGACCCCTTGGGAAGTCCTCGTGTTGCACCCCCCTTTTTCGTTGTCCGTTTGCGTTTTTTTAGATTTTACGTGCGGTTTTTTTGCTTTTTTTCCTTTCTTTCTTGCTATTTCTATGCTCGGGTGCCCTCCGGTTCATGGTTGATGCTTTTCGTATTTTTGGAACGGAGCCGATCGGTCACGTGGGTCCCACGCCCCGCGTACCAAAACAAAGGAGGTTCTGCGTCTTGTAACACATAAAAACAATAAACATGGATAGTATTTCGGGTGCGATCATACCAGCACTAATGCACCGGATCCCATCAGAACTCCGCAGTTAAGCGTGCTTGGGCGAGAGTAGTATTAGGATGGGTGACCCCCTGGGAAGTCCTGCGTTTTTTTAGATTTTACGTGCGGTTTTTTTGCTTTTTTTCCTT
Organism: Lactuca serriola; assembly: GCF_051521515.1. Classification (NCBI taxonomy): domain Eukaryota; kingdom Viridiplantae; phylum Streptophyta; class Magnoliopsida; order Asterales; family Asteraceae; genus Lactuca; species Lactuca serriola. The sequence continues at coordinate 202,564,080 of NC_136408.1, read as the reverse complement.
TCTTTCTTGCTATTTCTATGCTCGGGTGCCCTCCGGTTCATGGTTGATGCTTTTCGTATTTTTGGAACGGAGCCGATCGGTCACGTGGGTCCCACGCCCCGCGTACCAAAACAAAGGAGGTTCTGCGTCTTGTAACACATAAAAACAATAAACATGGATAGTATTTCGGGTGCGATCATACCAGCACTAATGCACCGGATCTCATCAGAACTCCGCAGTTAAGCGTGCTTGGGCGAGAGTAGTACTAGGATGGGTGACCCCCTGGGAAGTCCTCGTGTTGCACCCCCCTTTTTCGTTGTCCGTTTGCGTTTTTTTAGATTTTACGTGCGGTTTTTTTGCTTTTTTTCCTTTCTTTCTTGCTATTTCTATGCTCGGGTGCCCTCCGGTTCATGGTTGATGCTTTTCGTATTTTTGGAACGGAGCCGATCGGTCACGTGGGTCCCACGCCCCGCGTACCAAAACAAAGGAGGTTATGCGTCTTGTAACACATAAAAACAATAAACATGGATAGTATTTCGGGTGCGATCATACCAGCACTAATGCACCGGATCCCATCAGAACTCCGCAGTTAAGCGTGCTTGGGCGAGAGTAGTACTAGGATGGGTGACCCCTTGGGAAGTCCTCGTGTTGCACCCCCCTTTTTCGTTGTCCGTTTGCGTTTTTTTAGATTTTACGTGCGGTTTTTTTGCTTTTTTTCCTTTCTTTCTTGCTATTTCTATGCTCGGGTGCCCTCCGGTTCATGGTTGATGCTTTTCGTATTTTTGGAACGGAGCCGATCGGTCACGTGGGTCCCACGCCCCGCGTACCAAAACAAAGGAGGTTCTGCGTCTTGTAACACATAAAAACAATAAACATGGATAGTATTTCGGGTGCGATCATACCAGCACTAATGCACCGGATCCCATCAGAACTCCGCAGTTAAGCGTGCTTGGGCGAGAGTAGTATTAGGATGGGTGACCCCCTGGGAAGTCCTGCGTTTTTTTAGATTTTACGTGCGGTTTTTTTGCTTTTTTTCCTTTCTTTCTTGCTATTTCTATGCTCGGGTGCCCTCCGGTTCATGGTTGATGCTTTTCGTATTTTTGGAACGGAGCCGATCGGTCACGTGGGTCCCACGCCCCGCGTACCAAAACAAAGGAGGTTCTGCGTCTTGTAACACATAAAAACAATAAACATGGATAGTATTTCGGGTGCGATCATACCAGCACTAATGCACCGGATTCCATCAGAACTCCGCAGTTAAGCGTGCTTGGGCGAGAGTAGTACTAGGATGGGTGACCCCTTGGGAAGTCCTCGTGTTGCACCCCCCTTTTTCGTTGTCCGTTTGCGTTTTTTTAGATTTTACGTGCGGTTTTTTTGCTTTTTTTCCTTTCTTTCTTGCTATTTCTATGCTCGGGTGCCCTCCGGTTCATGGTTGATGCTTTTCGTATTTTTGGAACGGAGCCGATCGGTCACGTGGGTCCCATGCCCCACGTACCAAAACAAAGGAGGTTCTGCGTCTTGTAACACATAAAAACAATAAACATGGATAGTATTTCGGGTGCGATCATACCAGCACTAATGCACCGGATCCCATCAGAACTCCGCAGTTAAGCGTGCTTGGGCGAGAGTAGTACTAGGATGGGTGACCCCTTGGGAAGTCCTCGTGTTGCACCCCCCTTTTTCGTTGTCCGTTTGCGTTTTTTTAGATTTTACGTGCGGTTTTTTTGCTTTTTTTCCTTTCTTTCTTGCTATTTCTATGCTCGGGTGCCCTCCGGTTCATGGTTGATGCTTTTCGTATTTTTGGAACGAAGCCGATCGGTCACGTGGGTCCCACGCCCCGCGTACCAAAACAAAGGAGGTTCTGCGTCTTGTAACACATAAAAACAATAAACATGGATAGTATTTCGGGTGCGATCATACCAGCACTAATGCACCGGATCCCATCAGAACTCCGCAGTTAAGCGTGCTTGGGCGAGAGTAGTATTAGGATGGGTGACCCCCTGGGAAGTCCTGCGTTTTTTTAGATTTTACGTGCGGTTTTTTTGTTTTTTTTCCTTTCTTTCTTGCTATTTCTATGCTCGGGTGCCCTCCGGTTCATGGTTGATGCTTTTCGTATTTTTGGAACGGAGCCGATCGGTCACGTGGGTCCCACGCCCCGCGTACCAAAACAAAGGAGGTTTTGCGTCTTGTAACACATAAAAACAATAAACATGGATAGTATTTCGGGTGCGATCATACCAGCACTAATGCACCGGATCCCATCAGAACTCCGCAGTTAAGCGTGCTTGGGCGAGAGTAGTACTAGGATGGGTGACCCCCTGGGAAGTCCTCGTGTTGCACCCCCCTTTTTCGTTGTCCGTTTGCGTTTTTTTAGATTTTACGTGCGGTTTTTTTGCTTTTTTTCCTTTCTTTCTTGCTATTTCTATGCTCGGGTGCCCTCCGGTTCATGGTTGATGCTTTTCGTATTTTTGGAACGGAGCCGATCGGTCACGTGGGTCCCACGCCCCGCGTACCAAAACAAAGGAGGTTCTGCGTCTTGTAACACAAAAAAACAATAAACATGGATAGTATTTCGGGTGCGATCATACCAGCACTAATGCACCGGATCCCATCAGAACTCCGCAGTTAAGCGTGCTTGGGCGAGAGTAGTACTAGGATGGGTGACCCCTTGGGAAGTCCTCGTGTTGCACCCCCCTTTTTCGTTGTCCGTTTGCGTTTTTTTAGATTTTACGTGCGGTTTTTTTGCTTTTTTTCCTTTCTTTCTTGCTATTTCTATGCTCGGGTGCCCTCCGGTTCATGGTTGATGCTTTTCGTATTTTTGGAACGGAGCCGATCGGTCACGTGGGTCCCACGCCCCGCGTACCAAAACAAAGGAGGTTCTGCGTCTTGTAACACATAAAAACAATAAACATGGATAGTATTTCGGGTGCGATCATACCAGCACTAATGCACCGGATTCCATCAGAACTCCGCAGTTAAGCGTGCTTGGGCGAGAGTAGTACTAGGATGGGTGACCCCCTGGGAAGTCCTCGTGTTGCACCCCCCTTTTTCGTTGTCCGTTTGCGTTTTTTTAGATTTTACGTGCGGTTTTTTTGCTTTTTTTCCTTTCTTTCTTGCTATTTCTATGCTCGGGTGCCCTCCGGTTCATGGTTGATGCTTTTCGTATTTTTGGAACGGAGCCGATCGGTCACGTGGGTCCCACGCCCCACGTACCAAAACAAAGGAGGTTCTGCGTCTTGTAACACATAAAAACAATAAACATGGATAGTATTTCGGGTGCGATCATACCAGCACTAATGCACCGGATCCCATCAGAACTCCGCAGTTAAGCGTGCTTGGGCGAGAGTAGTACTAGGATGGGTGACCCCTTGGGAAGTCCTCGTGTTGCACCCCCCTTTTTCGTTGTCCGTTTGCGTTTTTTTAGATTTTACGTGCGGTTTTTTTGCTTTTTTTCCTTTCTTTCTTGCTATTTCTATGCTCGGGTGCCCTCCGGTTCATGGTTGATGCTTTTCGTATTTTTGGAACGGAGCCGATCGGTCACGTGGGTCCCACGCCCCGCGTACCAAAACAAAGGAGGTTCTGCGTCTTGTAACACATAAAAACAATAAACATGGATAGTATTTCGGGTGCGATCATACCAGCACTAATGCACCGGATCCCATCAGAACTCCGCAGTTAAGCGTGCTTGGGCGAGAGTAGTATTAGGATGGGTGACCCCCTGGGAAGTCCTGCGTTTTTTTAGATTTTACGTGCGGTTTTTTTGTTTTTTTTCCTTTCTTTCTTGCTATTTCTATGCTCGGGTGCCCTCCGGTTCATGGTTGATGCTTTTCGTATTTTTGGAACGGAGCCGATCGGTCACGTGGGTCCCACGCCCCGCGTACCAAAACAAAGGAGGTTTTGCGTCTTGTAACACATAAAAACAATAAACATGGATAGTATTTCGGGTGCGATCATACCAGCACTAATGCACCGGATCCCATCAGAACTCCGCAGTTAAGCGTGCTTGGGCGAGAGTAGTACTAGGATGGGTGACCCCCTGGGAAGTCCTCGTGTTGCACCCCCCTTTTTCGTTGTCCGTTTGCGTTTTTTTAGATTTTACGTGCGGTTTTTTTGCTTTTTTTCCTTTCTTTCTTGCTATTTCTATGCTCGGGTGCCCTCCGGTTCATGGTTGATGCTTTTCGTATTTTTGGAACGGAGCCGATCGGTCACGTGGGTCCCACGCCCCGCGTACCAAAACAAAGGAGGTTCTGCGTCTTGTAACACAAAAAAACAATAAACATGGATAGTATTTCGGGTGCGATCATACCAGCACTAATGCACCGGATCCCATCAGAACTCCGCAGTTAAGCGTGCTTGGGCGAGAGTAGTACTAGGATGGGTGACCCCTTGGGAAGTCCTCGTGTTGCACCCCCCTTTTTCGTTGTCCGTTTGCGTTTTTTTAGATTTTACGTGCGGTTTTTTTGCTTTTTTTCCTTTCTTTCTTGCTATTTCTATGCTCGGGTGCCCTCCGGTTCATGGTTGATGCTTTTCGTATTTTTGGAACGGAGCCGATCGGTCACGTGGGTCCCACGCCCCGCGTACCAAAACAAAGGAGGTTCTGCGTCTTGTAACACATAAAAACAATAAACATGGATAGTATTTCGGGTGCGATCATACCAGCACTAATGCACCGGATCCCATCAGAACTCCGCAGTTAAGCGTGCTTGGGCGAGAGTAGTATTAGGATGGGTGACCCCCTGGGAAGTCTTGCGTTTTTTTAGATTTTACGTGCGGTTTTTTTGCTTTTTTTCCTTTCTTTCTTGCTATTTCTATGCTCGGGTGCCCTCCGGTTCATGGTTGATGCTTTTCGTATTTTTGGAACGGAGCCGATCGGTCACGTGGGTCCCACGCCCCGCGTACCAAAACAAAGGAGGTTCTGCGTCTTGTAAAACATAAAAACAATAAACATGGATAGTATTTCGGGTGCGATCATACCAGCACTAATGCACCGGATCCCATCAGAACTCCGCAGTTAAGCGTGCTTGGGCGAGAGTAGTATTAGGATGGGTGACCCCCTGGGAAGTCCTGCGTTTTTTTAGATTTTACGTGCGGTTTTTTTGCTTTTTTTCCTTTCTTTCTTGCTATTTCTATGCTCGGGTGCCCTCCGGTTCATGGTTGATGCTTTTCGTATTTTTGGAACGGAGCCGATCGGTCACGTGGGTCCCACGCCCCGCGTACCAAAACAAAGGAGGTTCTGCGTCTTGTAACACATAAAAACAATAAACATGGATAGTATTTCGGGTGCGATCATACTAGCACTAATGCACCGGATCCCATCAGAACTCCGCAGTTAAGCGTGCTTGGGCGAGAGTAGTACTAGGATGGGTGACCCCCTGGGAAGTCCTCGTGTTGCACCCCCCTTTTTCGTTGTCCGTTTGCGTTTTTTTTAGATTTTACGTGCGGTTTTTTTGCTTTTTTTCCTTTCTTTCTTGCTATTTCTATGCTCGGGTGCCCTCCGGTTCATGGTTGATGCTTTTCGTATTTTTGGAACGGAGCCGATCGGTCACGTGGGTCCCACGCCCCGCGTACCAAAACAAAGGAGGTTCTGCGTCTTGTAACACATAAAAACAATAAACATGGATAGTATTTCGGGTGCGATCATACCAGCACTAATGCACCGGATCCCATCAGAACTCCGCAGTTAAGCGTGCTTGGGCGAGAGTAGTACTAGGATGGGTGACCCCTTGGGAAGTCCTCGTGTTGCACCCCCCTTTTTCGTTGTCCGTTTGCGTTTTTTTAGATTTTACGTGCGGTTTTTTTGCTTTTTTTCCTTTCTTTCTTGCTATTTCTATGCTCGGGTGCCCTCCGGTTCATGGTTGATGCTTTTCGTATTTTTGGAACGGAGCCGATCGGTCACGTGGGTCCCACGCCCCGCGTACCAAAACAAAGGAGGTTCTGCGTCTTGTAACACATAAAAGCAATAAACATGGATAGTATTTCGGGTGCGATCATACCAGCACTAATGCACCGGATCCCATCAGAACTCCGCAGTTAAGCGTGCTTGGGCGAGAGTAGTATTAGGATGGGTGACCCCCTGGGAAGTCCTACGTTTTTTTAGATTTTACGTGCGGTTTTTTTTGCTTTTTTTCCTTTCTTTCTTGCTATTTCTATGCTCGGGTGCCCTCCGGTTCATGGTTGATGCTTTTCGTATTTTTGGAACGGAGCCGATCGGTCACGTGGGTCCCACGCCCCGCGTACCAAAACAAAGGAGGTTCTGCGTCTTGTAACACATAAAAACAATAAACATGGATAGTATTTCGGGTGCGATCATACCAGTACTAATGCACCGGATCCCATCAGAACTCCGCAGTTAAGCGTGCTTGGGCGAGAGTAGTACTAGGATGGGTGACCCCCTGGGAAGTCCTCGTGTTGCACCCCCCTTTTTCGTTGTCCGTTTGCGTTTTTTTAGATTTTACGTGCGGTTTTTTTGCTTTTTTTCCTTTCTTTCTTGCTATTTCTATGCTCGGGTGCCCTCCGGTTCATGGTTGATGCTTTTCGTATTTTTGGAACGGAGCCGATCGGTCACGTGGGTCCCACGCCCCGCGTACCAAAACAAAGGAGGTTCTGCGTCTTGTAACACATAAAAACAATAAACATGGATAGTATTTCGGGTGCGATCATACCAGCAGTAATGCACCGGATCCCATCAGAACTCCGCAGTTAAGCGTGCTTGGGCGAGAGTAGTACTAGGATGGGTGACCCCTTGGGAAGTCCTCGTGTTGCACCCCCCTTTTTCGTTGTCCGTTTGCGTTTTTTTAGATTTTACGTGCGGTTTTTTTGCTTTTTTTCCTTTCTTTCTTGCTATTTCTATGCTCGGGTGCCCTCCGGTTCATGGTTGATGCTTTTCGTATTTTTGGAACGGAGCCGATCGGTCACGTGGGTCCCACGCCCCGCGTACCAAAACAAAGGAGGTTCTGCGTCTTGTAACACAAAAAAACAATAAACATGGATAGTATTTCGGGTGCGATCATACCAGCACTAATGCACCGGATCCCATCAGAACTCCGCAGTTAAGCGTGCTTGGGCGAGAGTAGTACTAGGATGGGTGACCCCTTGGGAAGTCCTCGTGTTGCACCCCCCTTTTTCGTTGTCCGTTTGCGTTTTTTTAGATTTTACGTGCGGTTTTTTTGCTTTTTTTCCTTTCTTTCTTGCTATTTCTATGCTCGGGTGCCCTCCGGTTCATGGTTGATGCTTTTCGTATTTTTGGAACGGAGCCGATCGGTCACGTGGGTCCCACGCCCCGCGTACCAAAACAAAGGAGGTTCTGCGTCTTGTAACACATAAAAACAATAAACATGGATAGTATTTCGGGTGCGATCATACCAGCACTAATGCACCGGATCCCATCAGAACTCCGCAGTTAAGCGTGCTTGGGCGAGAGTAGTACTAGGATGGGTGACCCCCTGGGAAGTCCTCGTGTTGCACCCCCCTTTTTCGTTGTCCGTTTGCGTTTTTTTTAGATTTTACGTGCGGTTTTTTTGCTTTTTTTCCTTTCTTTCTTGCTATTTCTATGCTCGGGTGCCCTCCGGTTCATGGTTGATGCTTTTCGTATTTTTGGAACGGAGCCGATCGGTCACGTGGGTCCCACGCCCCGCGTACCAAAACAAAGGAGGTTCTGCGTCTTGTAACACATAAAAACAATAAACATGGATAGTATTTCGGGTGCGATCATACCAGCACTAATGCACCGGATCCCATCAGAACTCCGCAGTTAAGCGTGCTTGGGCGAGAGTAGTACTAGGATGGGTGACCCCTTGGGAAGTCCTCGTGTTGCACCCCCCTTTTTCGTTGTCCGTTTGCGTTTTTTTAGATTTTACGTGCGGTTTTTTTGCTTTTTTTCCTTTCTTTCTTGCTATTTCTATGCTCGGGTGCCCTCCGGTTCATGGTTGATGCTTTTCGTATTTTTGGAACGGAGCCGATCGGTCACGTGGGTCCCACGCCCCGCGTACCAAAACAAAGGAGGTTCTGCGTCTTGTAACACATAAAAACAATAAACATGGATAGTATTTCGGGTGCAATCATACCAGCACTAATGCACCGGATCCCATCAGAACTCCGCAGTTAAGCGTGCTTGGGCGAGAGTAGTATTAGGATGGGTGACCCCCTGGGAAGTCCTGCGTTTTTTTAGATTTTACGTGCGGTTTTTTTTGCTTTTTTTCCTTTCTTTCTTGCTATTTCTATGCTCGGGTGCCCTCCGGTTCATGGTTGATGCTTTTCGTATTTTTGGAACGGAGCCGATCGGTCACGTGGGTCCCACGCCCCGCGTACCAAAACAAAGGAGGTTCTGCGTCTTGTAACACATAAAAACAATAAACATGGATAGTATTTCGGGTGCGATCATACCAGCACTAATGCACCGGATTCCATCAGAACTCCGCAGTTAAGCGTGCTTGGGCGAGAGTAGTACTAGGATGGGTGACCCCCTGGGAAGTCCTCGTGTTGCACCCCCCTTTTTCGTTGTCCGTTTGCGTTTTTTTAGATTTTACGTGCGGTTTTTTTGCTTTTTTTCCTTTCTTTCTTGCTATTTCTATGCTCGGGTGCCCTCCGGTTCATGGTTGATGCTTTTCGTATTTTTGGAACGGAGCCGATCGGTCACGTGGGTCCCACGCCCCGCGTACCAAAACAAAGGAGGTTCTGCGTCTTGTAACACATAAAAACAATAAACATGGATAGTATTTCGGGTGCGATCATACCAGCACTAATGCACCGGATCCCATCAGAACTCCGCAGTTAAGCGTGCTTGGGCGAGAGTAGTACTAGGATGGGTGACCCCTTGGGAAGTCCTCGTGTTGCACCCACCTTTTTCCGGTTTTTTTTGCTTTTTTTCCTTTCTTTCTTGCTATTTCTATGCTCGGGTGCCCTCCGGTTCATGGTTGATGCTTTTCGTATTTTTGGAACGGAGCCGATCGGTCACGTGGGTCCCACGCCCCGCGTACCAAAACAAAGGAGGTTCTGCGTCTTGTAACACATAAAAACAATAAACATGGATAGTATTTCGGGTGCGATCATACCAGCACTAATGCACCGGATCCCATCAGAACTCCGCAGTTAAGCGTGCTTGGGCGAGAGTAGTATTAGGATGGGTGACCCCCTGGGAAGTCCTGCGTTTTTTTAGATTTTACGTGCGGTTTTTTTGCTTTTTTTCCTTTCTTTCTTGCTATTTCTATGCTCGGGTGCCCTCCGGTTCATGGTTGATGCTTTTCGTATTTTTGGAACGGAGCCGATCGGTCACGTGGGTCCCACGCCCCGCGTAACAAAACAAAGGAGGTTCTGCGTCTTGTAACACATAAAAACAATAAACATGGATAGTATTTCGGGTGCGATCATACTAGCACTAATGCACCGGATCCCATCAGAACTCCGCAGTTAAGCGTGCTTGGGCGAGAGTAGTACTAGGATGGGTGACCCCCTGGGAAGTCCTCGTGTTGCACCCCCCTTTTTCGTTGTCCGTTTGCGTTTTTTTTAGATTTTACGTGCGGTTTTTTTGCTTTTTTTCCTTTCTTTCTTGCTATTTCTATGCTCGGGTGCCCTCCGGTTCATGGTTGATGCTTTTCGTATTTTTGGAACGGAGCCGATCGGTCACGTGGGTCCCACGCCCCGCGTACCAAAACAAAGGAGGTTCTGCGTCTTGTAACACATAAAAACAATAAACATGGATAGTATTTCGGGTGCGATCATACCAGCACTAATGCACCGGATCCCATCAGAACTCCGTAGTCAAGCGTGCTTGGGCGAGAGTAGTATTAGGATGGGTGACCCCCTGGGAAGTCCTGCGTTTTTTTAGATTTTACGTGCGGTTTTTTTGCTTTTTTTCCTTTCTTTCTTGCTATTTCTATGCTCGGGTGCCCTCCGGTTCATGGTTGATGCTTTTCGTATTTTTGGAACGGAGCCGATCGGTCACGTGGGTCCCACGCCCCGCGTACCAAAACAAAGGAGGTTCTGCGTCTTGTAACACATAAAAACAATAAACATGGATAGTATTTCGGGTGCGATCATACCAGCACTAATGCACCGGATCCCATCAGAACTCCGCAGTTAAGCGTGCTTGGGCGAGAGTAGTACTAGGATGGGTGACCCCCTGGGAAGTCGTCGTGTTGCACCCCCCTTTTTCGTTGTCCGTTTGCGTTTTTTTAGATTTTACGTGCGGTTTTTTTGCTTTTTTTCCTTTCTTTCTTGCTATTTCTATGCTCGGGTGCCCTCCGGTTCATGGTTGATGCTTTTCGTATTTTTGGAACGGAGCCGATCGGTCACGTGGGTCCCACGCCCCGCGTACCAAAACAAAGGAGGTTCTGCGTCTTGTAACACATAAAAACAATAAACATGGATAGTATTTCGGGTGCGATCATACCAGCACTAATGCACCGGATCCCATCAGAACTCCGCAGTTAAGCGTGCTTGGGCGAGAGTAGTATTAGGATGGGTGACCCCCTGGGAAGTCCTGCGTTTTTTTAGATTTTACGTGCGGTTTTTTTTGCTTTTTTTCCTTTCTTTCTTGCTATTTCTATGCTCGGGTGCCCTCCGGTTCATGGTTGATGCTTTTCGTATTTTTGGAACGGAGCCGATCGGTCACGTGGGTCCCACGCCCCGCGTACCAAAACAAAGGAGGTTCTGCGTCTTGTAACACATAAAAACAATAAACATGGATAGTATTTCGGGTGCGATCATACCAGCACTAATGCACCGGATCCCATCAGAACTCCGCAGTTAAGCGTGCTTGGGCGAGAGTAGTATTAGGATGGGTGACCCCCTGGGAAGTCCTGCGTTTTTTTAGATTTTACGTGCGGTTTTTTTGCTTTTTTTCCTTTCTTTCTTGCTATTTCTATGCTCGGGTGCCCTCCGGTTCATGGTTGATGCTTTTCGTATTTTTGGAACGGAGCCGATCGGTCACGTGGGTCCCACGCCCCGCGTAACAAAACAAAGGAGGTTCTGCGTCTTGTAACACATAAAAACAATAAACATGGATAGTATTTCGGGTGCGATCATACTAGCACTAATGCACCGGATCCCATCAGAACTCCGCAGTTAAGCGTGCTTGGGCGAGAGTAGTACTAGGATGGGTGACCCCCTGGGAAGTCCTCGTGTTGCACCCCCCTTTTTCGTTGTCCGTTTGCGTTTTTTTTAGATTTTACGTGCGGTTTTTTTGCTTTTTTTCCTTTCTTTCTTGCTATTTCTATGCTCGGGTGCCCTCCGGTTCATGGTTGATGCTTTTCGTATTTTTGGAACGGAGCCGATCGGTCACGTGGGTCCCACGCCCCGCGTACCAAAACAAAGGAGGTTCTGCGTCTTGTAACACATAAAAACAATAAACATGGATAGTATTTCGGGTGCGATCATACCAGCACTAATGCACCGGATCCCATCAGAACTCCGTAGTTAAGCGTGCTTGGGCGAGAGTAGTATTAGGATGGGTGACCCCCTGGGAAGTCCTGCGTTTTTTTAGATTTTACGTGCGGTTTTTTTGCTTTTTTTCCTTTCTTTCTTGCTATTTCTATGCTCGGGTGCCCTCCGGTTCATGGTTGATGCTTTTCGTATTTTTGGAACGGAGCCGATCGGTCACGTGGGTCCCACGCCCCGCGTACCAAAACAAAGGAGGTTCTGCGTCTTGTAACACATAAAAACAATAAACATGGATAGTATTTCGGGTGCGATCATACCAGCACTAATGCACCGGATCCCATCAGAACTCCGCAGTTAAGCGTGCTTGGGCGAGAGTAGTACTAGGATGGGTGACCCCCTGGGAAGTCCTCGTGTTGCACCCCCCTTTTTCGTTGTCCGTTTGCGTTTTTTTAGATTTTACGTGCGGTTTTTTTGCTTTTTTTCCTTTCTTTCTTGCTATTTCTATGCTCGGGTGCCCTCCGGTTCATGGTTGATGCTTTTCGTATTTTTGGAACGGAGCCGATCGGTCACGTGGGTCCCACGCCCCGCGTACCAAAACAAAGGAGGTTCTGCGTCTTGTAACACATAAAAACAATAAACATGGATAGTATTTCGGGTGCGATCATACCAGCACTAATGCACCGGATCCCATCAGAACTCCGCAGTTAAGCGTGCTTGGGCGAGAGTAGTACTAGGATGGGTGACCCCTTGGGAAGTCCTCGTGTTGCACCCCCCTTTTTCGTTGTCCGTTTGCGTTTTTTTAGATTTTACGTGCGGTTTTTTTGCTTTTTTTCCTTTCTTTCTTGCTATTTCTATGCTCGGGTGCCCTCCGGTTCATGGTTGATGCTTTTCGTATTTTTGGAACGGAGCCGATCGGTCACGTGGGTCCCACGCCCCGCGTACCAAAACAAAGGAGGTTCTGCGTCTTGTAACACATAAAAACAATAAACATGGATAGTATTTCGGGTGCGATCATACCAGCACTAATGCACCGGATCCCATCAGAACTCCGCAGTTAAACGTGCTTGGGCGAGAGTAGTATTAGGATGGGTGACCCCCTGGGAAGTCCTGCGTTTTTTTAGATTTTACGTGCGGTTTTTTTGCTTTTTTTCCTTTCTTTCTTGCTATTTCTATGCTCGGGTGCCCTCCGGTTCATGGTTGATGCTTTTCGTATTTTTGGAACGGAGCCGATCGGTCACGTGGGTCCCACGCCCCGCGTACCAAAACAAAGGAGGTTCTGCGTCTTGTAACACATAAAAACAATAAACATGGATAGTATTTCGGGTGCGATCATACCAGCACTAATGCACCGGATCCCATCAGAACTCCGCAGTTAAGCGTGCTTGGGCGAGAGTAGTACTAGGATGGGTGACCCCCTGGGAAGTCCTCGTGTTGCACCCCCATTTTTCGTTGTCCGTTTGCGTTTTTTTAGATTTTACGTGCGGTTTTTTTGCTTTTTTTCCTTTCTTTCTTGCTATTTCTATGCTCGGGTGCCCTCCGGTTCATGGTTGATGCTTTTCGTATTTTTGGAACGGAGCCGATCGGTCACGTGGGTCCCACGCCCCGCGTACCAAAACAAAGGAGGTTCTGCGTCTTGTAACACATAAAAACAATAAACATGGATAGTATTTCGGGTGCGATCATACCAGCACTAATGCACCGGATCCCATCAGAACTCCGCAGTTAAGCGTGCTTGGGCGAGAGTAGTACTAGGATGGGTGACCTCTTGGGAAGTCCTCGTGTTGCACCCCCCTTTTTCGTTGTCCGTTTGCGTTTTTTTAGATTTTACGTACGGTCTTTTTGCTTTTTTTCCTTTCTTTCTTGCTATTTCTATGCTCGGGTGCCCTCCGGTTCATGGTTGATGCTTTTCGTATTTTTGGAACGGAACCGATCGGTCACGTGGGTCCCACGCCCCGCGTACCAAAACAAAGGAGGTTCTGCGTCTTGTAACACATAAAAACAATAAACATGGATAGTATTTCGGGTGCGATCATACCAGCACTAATGCACCGGATCCCATCAGAACTCCGTAGTTAAGCGTGCTTGGGCGAGAGTAGTATTAGGATGGGTGACCCCCTGGGAAGTCCTGCGTTTTTTTAGATTTTACGTGCGGTTTTTTTGCTTTTTTTCCTTTCTTTCTTGCTATTTCTATGCTCGGGTGCCCTCCGGTTCATGGTTGATGCTTTTCGTATTTTTGGAACGGAGCCGATCGGTCACGTGGGTCCCACGCCCCGCGTACCAAAACAAAGGAGGTTCTGCGTCTTGTAACACATAAAAACAATAAACATGGATAGTATTTCGGGTGCGATCATACCAGCACTAATGCACCGGATCCCATCAGAACTCCGCAGTTAAGCGTGCTTGGGCGAGAGTAGTACTAGAATGGGTGACCCCCTGGGAAGTCCTCGTGTTGCACCCCCCTTTTTCGTTGTCCGTTTGCGTTTTTTTAGATTTTACGTGCGGTTTTTTTGCTTTTTTTCCTTTCTTTCTTGCTATTTCTATGCTCGGGTGCCCTCCGGTTCATGGTTGATGCTTTTCGTATTTTTGGAACGGAGCCGATCGGTCACGTGGGTCCCACGCCCCGCGTACCAAAACAAAGGAGGTTCTGCGTCTTGTAACACATAAAAACAATAAACATGGATAGTATTTCGGGTGCGATCATACCAGCACTAATGCACCGGAGCCCATCAGAACTCCGCAGTTAAGCGTGCTTGGGCGAGAGTAGTATTAGGATGGGTGACCCCCTGGGAAGTCCTGCGTTTTTTTAGATTTTACGTGCGGTTTTTTTGCTTTTTTTCCTTTCTTTCTTGCTATTTCTATGCTCGGGTGCCCTCCGGTTCATGGTTGATGCTTTTCGTATTTTTGGAACGGAGCCGATCGGTCACGTGGGTCCCACGCCCCGCGTACCAAAACAAAGGAGGTTCTGCGTCTTGTAACACATAAAAACAATAAACATGGATAGTATTTCGGGTGCGATCATACCAGCACTAATGCACCGGATCCCATCAGAACTCCGCAGTTAAGCGTGCTTGGGCGAGAGTAGTACTAGGATGGGTGACCCCCTGGGAAGTCCTCGTGTTGCACCCCCCTTTTTCGTTGTCCGTTTGCGTTTTTTTAGATTTTACGTGCGGTTTTTTTGCTTTTTTTCCTTTCTTTCTTGCTATTTCTATGCTCGGGTGCCCTCCGGTTCATGGTTGATGCTTTTCGTATTTTTGGAACGGAGCCGATCGGTCACGTGGGTCCCACGCCCCGCGTACCAAAACAAAGGAGGTTCTGCGTCTTGTAACACATAAAAACAATAAACATGGATAGTATTTCGGGTGCGATCATACCAGCACTAATGCACCGGATCCCATCAGAACTCCGCAGTTAAGCGTGCTTGGGCGAGAGTAGTACTAGGATGGGTGACCCCTTGGGAAGTCCTCGTGTTGCACCCCCCTTTTTCGTTGTCCGTTTGCGTTTTTTTAGATTTTACGTGCGGTTTTTTTGCTTTTTTTCCTTTCTTTCTTGCTATTTCTATGCTCGGGTGCCCTCCGGTTCATGGTTGATGCTTTTCGTATTTTTGGAACGGAGCCGATCGGTCACGTGGGTCCCACGCCCCGCGTACCAAAACAAAGGAGGTTCTGCGTCTTGTAACACATAAAAACAATAAACATGGATAGTATTTCGGGTGCGATCATACCAGCACTAATGCACCGGATCCCATCAGAACTCCGCAGTTAAGCGTGCTTGGGCGAGAGTAGTATTAGGATGGGTGACCCCCTGGGAAGTCCTGCGTTTTTTTAGATTTTACGTGCGGTTTTTTTGCTTTTTTTCCTTTCTTTCTTGCTATTTCTATGCTCGGGTGCCCTCCGGTTCATGGTTGATGCTTTTCGTATTTTTGGAACGGAGCCGATCGGTCACGTGGGTCCCACGCCCCGCGTACCAAAACAAAGGAGGTTCTGCGTCTTGTAACACATAAAAACAATAAACATGGATAGTATTTCGGGTGCGATCATACCAGCACTAATGCACCGGATCCCATCAGAACTCCGCAGTTAAGCGTGCTTGGGCGAGAGTAGTACTAGGATGGGTGACCCCCTGGGAAGTCCTCGTGTTGCACCCCCCTTTTTCGTTGTCTGTTTGCGTTTTTTTAGATTTTACGTGCGGTTTTTTTGCTTTTTTTCCTTTCTTTCTTGCTATTTCTATGCTCGGGTGCCCTCCGGTTCATGGTTGATGCTTTTCGTATTTTTGGAACGGAGCCGATCGGTCACGTGGGTCCCACGCCCCGCGTACCAAAACAAAGGAGGTTCTGCGTCTTGTAACACATAAAAACAATAAACATGGATAGTATTTCGGGTGCGATCATACCAGCACTAATGCACCGGATCCCATCAGAACTCCGCAGTTAAGCGTGCTTGGGCGAGAGTAGTATTAGGATGGGTGACCCCCTGGGAAGTCCTGCGTTTTTTTAGATTTTACGTGCGGTTTTTTTGCTTTTTTTCCTTTCTTTCTTGCTATTTCTATGCTCGGGTGCCCTCCGGTTCATGGTTGATGCTTTTCGTATTTTTGGAACGGAGCCGATCGGTCACGTGGGTCCCACGCCCCGCGTACCAAAACAAAGGAGGTTCTGCGTCTTGTAACACATAAAAACAATAAACATGGATAGTATTTCGGGTGCGATCATACCAGCACTAATGCACCGGATCCCATCAGAACTCCGCAGTTAAGCGTGCTTGGGCGAGAGTAGTACTAGGATGGGTGACCCCCTGGGAAGTCCTCGTGTTGCACCCCCATTTTTCGTTGTCCGTTTGCGTTTTTTTAGATTTTACGTGCGGTTTTTTTGCTTTTTTTCCTTTCTTTCTTGCTATTTCTATGCTCGGGTGCCCTCCGGTTCATGGTTGATGCTTTTCGTATTTTTGGAACGGAGCCGATCGGTCACGTGGGTCCCACGCCCCGCGTACCAAAACAAAGGAGGTTCTGCGTCTTGTAACACATAAAAACAATAAACATGGATAGTATTTCGGGTGCGATCATACCAGCACTAATGCACCGGATCCCATCAGAACTTCGCAGTTAAGCGTGCTTGGGCGAGAGTAGTACTAGGATGGGTGACCTCTTGGGAAGTCCTCGTGTTGCACCCCCCTTTTTCGTTGTCCGTTTGCGTTTTTTTAGATTTTACGTGCGGTCTTTTTGCTTTTTTTCCTTTCTTTCTTGCTATTTCTATGCTCGGGTGCCCTCCGGTTCATGGTTGATGCTTTTCGTATTTTTGGAACGGAGCCGATCGGTCACGTGGGTCCCACGCCCCGCGTACCAAAACAAAGGAGGTTCTGCGTCTTGTAACACATAAAAACAATAAACATGGATAGTATTTCGGGTGCGATCATACTAGCACTAATGCACCGGATCCCATCAGAACTCCGTAGTTAAGCGTGCTTGGGCGAGAGTAGTATTAGGATGGGTGACCCCCTGGGAAGTCCTGCGTTTTTTTAGATTTTACGTGCGGTTTTTTTGCTTTTTTTCCTTTCTTTCTTGCTATTTCTATGCTCGGGTGCCCTCCGGTTCATGGTTGATGCTTTTCGTATTTTTGGAACGGAGCCGATCGGTCACGTGGGTCCCACGCCCCGCGTACCAAAACAAAGGAGGTTCTGCGTCTTGTAACACATAAAAACAATAAACATGGATAGTATTTCGGGTGCGATCATACCAGCACTAATGCACCGGATCCCATCAGAACTCCGCAGTTAAGCGTGCTTGGGCGAGAGTAGTACTAGGATGGGTGACCCCTTGGGAAGTCCTCGTGTTGCACCCCCCTTTTTCGTTGTCCGTTTGCGTTTTTTTAGATTTTACGTGCGGTTTTTTTGCTTTTTTTCCTTTCTTTCTTGCTATTTCTATGCTCGGGTGCCCTCCGGTTCATGGTTGATGCTTTTCGTATTTTTGGAACGGAGCCGATCGGTCACGTGGGTCCCACGCCCCGCGTACCAAAACAAAGGAGGTTCTGCGTCTTGTAACACATAAAAACAATAAACATGGATAGTATTTCGGGTGCGATCATACCAGCACTAATGCACCGGATCCCATCAGAACTCCGCAGTTAAGCGTGCTTGGGCGAGAGTAGCATTAGGATGGGTGACCCCCTGGGAAGTCCTGCGTTTTTTTAGATTTTACGTGCGGTTTTTTTGCTTTTTTTCCTTTCTTTCTTGCTATTTCTATGCTCGGGTGCCCTCCGGTTCATGGTTGATGCTTTTCGTATTTTTGGAACGGAGCCGATCGGTCACGTGGGTCCCACGCCCCGCGTACCAAAACAAAGGAGGTTCTGCGTCTTGTAACACATAAAAACAATAAACATGGATAGTATTTCGGGTGCGATCATACCAGCACTAATGCACCGGATCCCATCAGAACTCCGCAGATAAGCGTGCTTGGGCGAGAGTAGTACTAGGATGGGTGACCCCCTGGGAAGTCCTCGTGTTGCACCCCCATTTTTCGTTGTCCGTTTGCGTTTTTTTAGATTTTACGTGCGGTTTTTTTGCTTTTTTTCCTTTCTTTCTTGCTATTTCTATGCTCGGGTGCCCTCCGGTTCATGGTTGATGCTTTTCGTATTTTTGTAACGGAGCCGATCGGTCACGTGGGTCCCACGCCCCGCGTACCAAAACAAAGGAGGTTCTG